>NC_080380.1:120235957-120535957 GCF_014773155.1 Arachis stenosperma | reverse complement strand
AAAATGCAACTAAAATCAAATGACAATGCATGCAAGACACCAAACTTAGCAGTTTGTACACTACTGACACTAACAAAATGAGAATGCATATGAGAAAACAACAAAACACTCAAGTCAATAGAATTCAAAGATCAAAACAAGGAAATCATCAAGAACAACTTGAAGATTAATGAAGACACATGAATGAATGCAAGAAGAACAGAAACATGTAATTTACACCAAACTTAAAATGAGACACTAGACTCAAACAAGAAACATAAAATATTTTTGGTTTTTTATGATTTTGTAAATTTTTTTGGATTTTTCGAAAATTAAGTGGAAAAGAAAATAAGGATATCAAAGTTCTTAATGAGAATTCCAGGAATCATGCAATGTTAGTCTAAAGCTTCAGTCTAAAGGAATTAGACATGGCTAGCCAAGCTTCAGCAGGACATTACATTCAACAGCTAAATTGATGAGAATCAATCAGCTTTGGTGATGATAATAACATCACCTTGAAACACTAGAATTCATTCTTAAGAACTCTGAAGAAAAATACCTAATCTAAGCAACAAGATGAACCGTCAGTTGTCCAAACTCAACAATCCCTGGCAACGGCGCCAAAAACTTGGTGCACGAAATTGTGATCACTACGTTTCACAACTCAAATAATCCCCGGTAATGAATCCAAAAACTTGGTGCTCAATACCATGGCATAAACACAACTTCGCACAACTAACCAGCAAGTGCACTGGGTCGTCCAAGTAATAAACCTTACGCGAGTAAGGGTCGATCCCACGGAGATTGTTGGCATGAAGCAAGCTATGGTCACCTTGTAAATCTTAGTCAGGCAGATTCAAATGGTTATGGATGATATATGAATAAAACATAAAGATAAAGGATAGAGATACTTATGCAATTCATTGGTGAGAACTTCAGATAAGCGAATGGAGATGCTTTGTCCCTTCCGTCTCTCTGCTTTCCTACTGTCTTCATCCAATCCTTCTTACTCCTTTCCATGGCAAGCTGTATGTTGGGCATCACCGTTGTCAGTGGCTACAGTCCCGTCCTCTCAATGAAAATGTTCAACGCACCCTGTCACGGCACGGCTATTCATCTGTCGGTCTTCAATCAGGTTGGAGTAGAATCCATTGATTCTTTTGCGTCTGTCACTAACGCCCAGCCTTCAGGAGTTTGAAGCTCGTCAATGTCATTCAATCATTGAATCCTACTCAGAATACCACAGACAAGGTTTAGACCTTCCGGATTCTCTTGAATGCCGCCATCAATTCTAGCTTATACCTCGAAGATTCTGATTAAAGAACCCAAGAGATAAACATTCAAGCCTTGTTTGCTTGTAGAACAGGAGTGGTTGTCAGGCACGCGTTCATAAGTGAGAATGATGATGAGCGTCACATAATCATCACATTCATCAAGTTCTTGAGTGCAAATGAATATCTTGGAATAAGAACAAGCTGAATTGAATAGAAGAACAATAGTAATTGCATTAATACTCGAGGTACAGCAGAGCTCCACACCTTAATCTATGGTGTGTAGAAACTCCACCGTTGAAAATACATAAGAACAAGGTCTAGGTATGGCTGAATGGCCAGCCTCCCAATGATCTAAGATAGCATAAAACTACTCAAAGATAGCTACCCCGATGATCTTAAGATCGAAAATGATCCAAAGATGAAAATACAATAGCAAAAGGTCCTACTTATAGAGAACTAGTAGCTTAAGGTTTACAATGATGAGTAAATGACATAAAAATCTACTTCCGGGCCCACTTGGTGTGTGCTTGGGCTGATCATTGAAGCATTCTCGTGTAGAGACTCTTCTTGGAGTTAAACGCCAGCTTTTGTGCCAGTTTGGGCGTTTAACTCCCATTCTTGTGCCAGTTCCGGCGTTAAACGCCGGGCAGTTTTGAGCTGATTTAGAACGCCAGTTTGGGCCATTAAATCTCGGGCAAAGTATGGACTATTATACATTGCTGGAAAGCCCAGGATGTTTACTTTCCAACGCCGTTGAGAGCGCGCCAATTGGGCTTTTGTAGCTCCAGAAAATCTACTTCGAGTGCAGGGAGGTCAGAATCCAACAGCATCTGCAGTCCTTTTCAGTCTCTAAATCAGATTTTTGCTCAAGTCCCTCAATTTCAGCCAGAAAATACCTGAAATCACAGAAAAACACACAAACTCATAGTAAATTCCAGAAAAGTGAATTTTAACTAAAAACTAATAAAAATATAATAAAAACTAACTAAAACATACTAAAAACATACTAAAAACAATGCCAAAAAGCGTACAAATTATCCGCTCATCAGTATGGCATACTTCTCGGTATACTTCCACGAGAGACACCTGGAGAGGGGTGTAATTGTCATATTTCTTAATCTTCTCTCCATTCTGATCTTCTTTTATCTTGGGCTCTTTATCCTTATCTTGAGAGGAGAAAAAGGATCCGGATTTTGAGGTCTCTCCTAGTCGAGAGTTTTCCTCCATGTTGATGTATTTTTCTGCTCGTTATTGTACTTCATTCAAAGTTGTAGGGTATTTCTTTGATATGGATTGACTATAAGGTCCATCTCGTAGGCCATTGATGAGGCCCATAATGGCAGCTTCAGTTGGCAAACTTTGTATGTCCAGACATGCTTTGTTGAATCTTTCCATGTAGTTGCGAAGACTTTTCTGATCTCCTTGCTTGATCCCTAACAAACTTAGGGCGTGTTTGGGTTTGTCCTTCTGGATGGAGAATCTAGCCAGGAACTTTCCAGCTAAGTCGTCAAAGCTTGAGATGGACCTTGGGGGCAGGCTGTCGAACCACGTAAGTGCTATTTTTGTTAAGGTTGTTGGGAAGGCTTTGCATCGAATTGCATCTGAGGCATCGATGAAATACATTCTGCTTCTGAAATTACTGAGATGATGGCTTGGATCTGATGTGCCATCGTACGGGATCGTGTCGGGAGCTTTGAAGTACTTTGGGACTTTGGCTTTCATAATATCTTTGGTGAATGGGTCTTGATCTTTGCGGGGTTTATCTTCGTGATTGGATCGAGTAGTCTTGGCTTTTAGATCTGCTTCAAGCTGTAATAGTTTATCTTCTAACTCCTAACATCGCCTAGTTTCCCTTCTGAGGTCCTTCTCGGCTTCTCATTGATGCTCAGCCTCTTTTTCGAGTTGTTTGAGATGTTCTTGTTGAGCCTGAAGTGCCTCTAGGATTTCTGCGTTTGGTAGACTCTTATCTTTGTTTGGTTGAGGAGTATCCTTTGGTGTGGCGTCCGTGTTGTTGTGCGGCGTCCTGTTTTCTACATCAGAGTCATGGTCATTGTCAAGGTTGTCTGCCATGACGAGGGGATGACTTCCAGGTTCCCCGGCAACGGCGCCAATGTTCCGTGGGTTACCTGAAACTGTAGGTCGATTTTGGACGAGATCTTCTGTACTGGTCGGTGCTGTTATGTCCAATTTGATGATGGTGGCCGGAGCCGCCGTGTCCGGCTTGTTGGACTTGGAGACGGTGATGATCCTTCATCACCGGAGGGTGGTGGTACCTGCAAGGGACTCCGATGCTTAAGTTAGCAAGGATATTAAGCAGGTTTTTAGTAGAATCAGAGTATGAGTTATACCTGGGTGCTCCAGTGTATTTATAATGTCGTAGAGTGACCTTTGTTGGAGATAAGATAGTTATCTTATCTTATCTTTGAGTGCAATCATCTTATCTTTAAGGGAACCGCCCTTATCTTTCTAGGCTTGAGCTGCCTTTAGATTTGGGTCGTGTTCCTTCGTTTGGGCCTTCTTGGGCCTCTGTAGTGGTTTGGTCGACCTCTTTTTATGAAGAGGTCGGGTAATCCTAGTCTGAACAGGCTGGTCAACTTGTCTTTAGTCAGCCCGGGTCGTACAGCTCGACCCAGGGCATAAACATGACCAAAACGTAATGTTTCACAAATCTAGGTTACCGTTGGATTTATTCGTCTATAAATACGATGATAACCGCAACACCAATTTTTTTACTATTTTTTCCTCCATTTATTATCGTCGGTGTTACCATCAAAAAAGAGAATCCAATGGTAAAATTTGTATCCAACAAATTTATTATCTAATCTACCGGTAAATCTGCCATTACTCTGCGATGCTAAATCTGATAATAAATCTGACGGTATTCAGTATTTTTCTTGTAATGATTGGCTAGTACTAATCCAGAGTGAACAACAAAAGTTTGATCCAGAAAACTCTCCACACACCATTAGTGGCCAAAGAAGTTGACAAGTTGGACACACTTACGATCTCCAATCTAAACTTGGGTTAAATGACTCCCATCATTGAATATCTCAAATTCGTGTCCTCCCTAAAGAAGAAAGGGAGGCAAGGAGACTTATAAGGGAAGCGGAGAACTACACTTTGGTTCACAGCATCCTCTATAGAAGAGGAGTAGCCTAGGGTTTACAGAAATGAGTAAATGACATAAAAATCCACTTCCGGACCCACTTGGTGTGTGCTTGGGCTGAGCATTGAAGCTTTCATGTGTAGAGAATTTTCTTGGAGTTAAACGCCAGCTTCTATGCCAGTTTGGGCGTTTAACTCCCATTCCTGTGCCAGTTCCGGCGTTTAACGCTAGGCATTCTTGAGCTGATTTGGAATGCCGGTTTGGGCCATCAAATCTCAGGAAAAGTATGAACTACTATACATTGTGGGAAAGCCCAGAATGTCTACTTTCCAACGCCGTTGAGAGCGCGCCAATTGGGCTTCTGTAGCTCTAGAAAATCCACTTCGAGTGCAGGGAGGTCAGAATCCAACAGCATCTGCAGTCCTTTTCAGCCTCTGAATCAGATTTTTGCTCAGGTCCCTCAATTTCAGCCAGAAAATACCTAAAATCACAGAAAAACACACAAACTCAAAGTAAAGTCCAGAAAAGTGAATTTTAACTAAAAAATAATAAAAATATAATAAAAACTAACTAAAACATACTAAAAACATACTAAAAACAATGCCAAAAAGCGTATAAATTACTCGCTCATCACAACACCAAACTTAAATTGTTGCTTGTCCCCAAGCAACTGAAAACCAAATAAGATAAAAATAAGAGAATATGCAATGAATTCCAAAAACATCTATGAAGATCAGTATTAATTAGATGAGCGGGGCTTTTAGCTTTTTGCCTCTGAACAGTTTTAGCATCTCACTCTATCCTTTGAAATTCAGAATGATTGGCTTCTATAGGAACTCAGAATCCAGATAGTGTTATTGATTCTCCTAGTTAAGTATGATGATTCTTGAACACAGCTACTTTATGAGTCTTGGCCATGGCCCAAAGCACTCTGTCTTCTAGTATTACCACCGGATACATACATGCCACAGACACATAATTGGGTGAACCTTTTCAGATTCTGACTTAGCTTTGCTAGAGTCCCCAATTAGAGGTGTCTAGGGTTCTTAAACACACTATTTTTGCCTTGGATCACAACTTTATTTTTTTCTTTTTTTTCGTTTTTTTCGTTGTTCTCTCTCCCCTTTTTTTTGTATTCACTGCTTTTTTTTGCTTCAAGAATCATTTTTATGATTTTTCAGATCCTCAGTAACATGTTTCCTTTTTCATCATTCTTTCAAGAGCTAACATTCGTGAACAACAAATTCAAAAGATATATGCACTGTTCAAGCATACATTCAGAAGTCAAAGTATTGCCACCACATCAAAATAATTAATCTGTTATAAAATTCAAAATTCATACAATTCTTCTCTTTTTCAATTAAGAACATTTTTCATTCAAGAAAGGTGATGGATTCATAGGACATTCATAACTTTAAGGCATAGACACTAAGACACTAATGATCACAAGACACAAACATGGATAAACATAAGCATAAAATTCGAAAAACAGGAAAATAAGGAACAAGGAGATTAAAGAACGGGTCCACCTTAGTGATGGCGGCTTGTTCTTCCTCTTGAAGATCTTATGGAGTGCTTGAGCTCCTCAATGTCTCTTCCTTGCCTTTGTTGTTCCTCTCTCATGATTCTTTGATCTTCTCTAATTTCATGGAGGAGGATGGAATGTTCTTGGTGCTCCACCCTTAGTTGTCCCATGTTGGAACTCAATTCTCCTAGGGAGGTGTTGATTTGCTCCCAATAGTTTTGTGGAGGAAAGTGCATCCCTTGAGGCATCTCAGGGATTTCATTGCTCATGTCTATGAGTGGGATCTCCTGTTTACTCCATCCTTTTCTTAGTGGTATCCATGAGGACTTGGTCCAACCTTTGATCAAAGTTGACCCTTTTTGAGTTTGAAAGGGACCTCGGGGATCACCTTCTTCTTGGCCACAACTTCATAGAAGTGGTCTTGATGCACCCTTGAGATGAATCTCTCCATCTCCCATGACTCGGAGGTGGAAGCTTTTGCCTTCCCTTTCCTCTTTCTAGAGGTTTCTCCGGCCTTGGATGCCATAAATGGTTATGGGAAAACAAAAAGCAATGCTTTTACCACACCAAACTTAAAAGGTTTGCTCGTCCTCGAGCAAAAGAAGAAAGAAGAGAGTAGAAGAAGAAGAAATAGAGGAGATGGAGATGGCTTTGTGGTTCCGCCAAAGGGGGAAAAGTAGTGTTTAGGTTGTGTGAAAATGAAGGAGTGAAGATGGGTTTATATAGGGGTGAAGAGAGGGGTAGGGTTCAGTTATGAATGGGTGGGTTTGGGAGGGAAAGTTGTTTGAATTTGAATGGTGAGGTAGGTGGGGTTTTATGAAGGATGGATGTGAGTGGTGAAGAGAAAGATGAGATTTGATAGGTGAGGGGTTTTTGGGGAAGAGGTGTTGAGGTGATTGGTGAATGGGTGAAGAAGAAGAGAGAGGGTGGTGGGGTAGGTGGGGATCTTGTGGGGTCCACAGATCCTGAGGTGTCAAGGAAAATTCATCCCTGCACCAAGTGGCGAGCAAAAATGCTCTTCATGCCAATTCTGGCGTTAAACGCCGGGCTGGTGCCCATTTCTGGCGTTTAACGCCAACTTCTTGCCCTTTACTGGCGTTTAAGGCCAGTCTGGTGCCCCTTTCTAGCGTTAAACACCCAGAATGGTGCCAAACTGGGCGTTAAACGCCCATTTGCTGCCCTTACTAGCGTTTAAACGCCAGCAAGATCTTCCTCCAGGGTGTGCTGTTTTTCTTTCTATTTTTCATTCTGTTTTTGCTTTTTCAATTGATTTTGTGACTTCCCATGATCATCAACCTACAAAAAACATAGAATAACAAAGGAAAATAGATAAATATAACATTGGGTTGCCTCCCAACAAGCGCTTCTTTAACGTCAGTAGCTTGACAGAGGGCTCTCATGGAGCCTCACAGATACTCAGAGCAATGTTGGAACCTCCCAACACCAAACTTAAGAGTTTGAATGTGGGAGTTCAACACCAAACTTAGAAGTTGGTTGTGGCCTTCCAACACCAAACTTAGAGTTTGGTTGTGGAGGCTCTGTTTGACTCTGTTTTGAGAGAAGCTCTTCATGCTTCCTCTCCATGGTGACAGAGGGATATCCTTGAGCCTTAAACACAAAGGATTATTCATTCACTTGAATGATCAATTCTCCTCTGTCCACATCAATCACAGCCTTTGATGTGGCTAGGAAGGGTCTGCCAAGGATGATGGATTCATCCATGCACTTTCCAGTCTCTAGGACTATGAAATTAGCAGGGATGTAATGGTCTTCAATCTTTACCAGAACATCCTCTACAAGTCCATAAGCTTGTTTTCTTGAATTATCTGCCATCTCTAGTGAGATTCTTGCAGCTTGTACCTCAAAGATCCCTAGCTTCTCCATTACAGAGAGAGGCATGATGTTTATGCTTGACCCTAGGTCACACAAAGCCTTCTTAAAGGTCATGGTGCCTATGGTACAAGGTATTGAAAACTTCCCAAGATCTTGTCTCTTTTGAGGTAATCTCTGCCTAGACAAGTCATCCAGTTCTTTGGTGAGCAAAGGGGGTTCATCCTCCCAAGTCTCATTACCAAATAACTTGTCATTTAGCTTCATGATTGCTCCAAGGTAATTAGCAACTTGCTCTTCAGTGACATATTCATCCTCTTCAGAGGAAGAATACTCATCAGAGCTCATGAATGGCAGAAGTAAATCCAATGGGATCTCTATGGTCTCAGTGTGAGCCTCAGATTTCCATGGTTCCTCATTAGGGAACTCATTGGAGGCCAGTGGACGTCCATTGAGGTCTTCCTCAGTGGCGTTCACTGCCTCTTCCTCCTCTCGTAGTTTGGCCATGTAGGTCATGTTAATGGCCTTGCATTCTCCTTTTGGATTCTCTTCTGTATTGCTTGGAAGAGTACTAGGAGGGAGTTCAGTAATTTTCTTACTCAGTTGACCCACTTGTGCCTCCAAATTCCTAATGGAGGACCTTGTTTCAGTCATGAAACTTTGAGTGGTTTTGATTAGATCAGAGACCATGGTTGCTAAGTTAGAGTGGTTCTCCTTAGAATTCTCTGTCTGTTGCTGAGAAGATGATGGAAAAGGCTTGCCATTGCTAAACCTGTTTCTTCCACCATTATTGTTGTTGAAACCTTGTTGAGGTCTCTGTTGATCCTTCCATGAGAGATTTGGATGATTTCTCCATGAAGAATTATAGGTGTTTCCATAGGGTTCTCCCATGTAATTCACCTCTTCCATTGAAGGGTTCTCAGGATCATAAGCTTCTTCTTCAGATGAAGCGTCCTTAGTACTGCCTGGTGTAGCTTGCATTCCAAACAAACTTTGAGAAATCAAATTGACTTGCTGAGTCAATATTTTGCTCTGAGCCAGTATGGCATTCAGAGTGTCAATCTCAAGAACTCCTTTCTTCTGATTTGTCCCATTGTTCACAGGATTCCTTTCAGAAGTGTACATAAATTGGTTATTTGCAACCATTTCAATGAGCTCTTGAGCTTCTGTAGGCATCTTCTTCAAATGAAGAGGTCCTCCAGCAGAGTTATCCAATGACATCTTGGACATTTCAGACAGACCATCATAGAAGATACCTATGATGCTCCATTCAGAAAGCATGTCAGAAGGACACTTTCTGATCAATTGTTTGTATCTTTCCCAAGCTTCATAGAGGGACTCTCATTCCTTCTGTCTGAAGGTTTGGACTTCCACTCTAAGCTTACTCAATTTTTGAGGTGGAAAGAACTTTGCCAAGAAGGCATTGACTAGCTTTTCCCAAGAGTTCAGACTTTCTTTAGGTTGTGAGTCCAACCATATCCTAGCTCTGTCTCTTATAGCAAAGGGAATAGCATAAGTCTGTAGACCTCAGGGTCAACCCCATTAGTCTTGACAGTGTCACAAATTTGCAAGAATTCAGCTAAAAATTGATGAGGATCTTCCAATGGAAGTCCATGGAACTTGCAATTCTGTTGCATTAGAGAAACTAATTGAGGCTTAAGCTCAAAGTTATTTGCTCCTATGGCAGGGATAGAGATGCTTCTCCCATAGAAGTCGGGAGTAGGTGCAGTAAAGTCACCCAGCACCTTCCTTGCATTGTTGGCATTGTTGTTGTTTTTGGCTGCCATGGGTTCTTCTTCTTTGAAGATTTCTGTTAGGTCCTCTACAGAGAGTTGTGCCTTAGCTTCTCTTAGCTTTCGCTTCAAGGTCCTTTCAGGTTCAAGGTCAGCCTCAACAAGAATGCTTTTATCTTTGCTCCTGCTTATATGAAAGAGAAGAGAACAAGAAAATATGGAATCCTCTATGTCACAGTATAGAGATTCCTTGAGGTGTCAGAGGAAAAGAAAAATAGAAGGAAGAGGTAGAAAATTTGAACTTTTCAAGGAAAGATGGAGTTCGAATTGTGCATTGAGGAGTAGTGTTAGTTCATAAATAGAAAGATGTGAGAATAGGGGAAGAAATTTTCGAAAATTAAGTAAAAGATTTTAAAAACATTTTGAAAAACACTAATTGATTTTCGAAAACCAAGAGTGGAAAAGAAATCAAGTGATTTTTGAAAAAGATTTTGAAATTAGAAATTAAAAAGATATGATTGAAAACTATTTTGAAAAAGATCTGATTAAAAAGATATGATTGAAAAGTTATGGTTTTAAAAAGATGTGATTGAGAAGATATGATTTGAAAAACAATTTAAAAAGATTTGATTTTGAAAATTAATGAATTGGCTAACAAGAAAAGATACGATTCAAACATTAAACCTTTCTCAACAGAAAAGGCAACATACTTGAAATGTTGAATCAAATCATTAATTGATAGTAAGTATTTTTGAAAAAAAAATTGATTTTGAAAACATATGATTGAAAAGATATGATTTGAAAAAGATTTGATTTTGAAAACTTTTGAAAACTTAAAAAAAATTTGCATAAAAAAAAACAAAATCTTCCCTCTAGTGCCATCCTGGCGTTAAACGCCCAGAATGGTATACATTCTGGCGTTTAACGCCCAAAACACTACCCTTTTGGGCGTTAAACGCCCAACCAGGCACCCTGGCTGGCGTTTAAACGCCAGTTTGCCTTCCTCACTAGGTGTTTCGAACGCCCAGCTTTTTCTGTGTAATTCCTCTGCTGTATGTTCTAAACCTTCAATTCTCTGTATTATTGACTTGAAAAGACACAAATTAAAAATATTTTTTTGGATTTTTAATGATGAGGAATAATCAAAATGCAACTAAAATCAAATAAACAATGCATGCAAGACACCAAACTTAGCAGTTTGTATACTACTAACACTAACAAAATGAGAATGCATATAACAAAACATTCAAGTCAATAGAATTCAAAGATCAAAGCAAGGAAATCATCAAGAACATCTTGAAGATCTCTTAAGACACATGAATGAATGCAAGAAGAACAGAAACATGCAATTGACACCAAACTTAACATGAGACACTAGACTCAACATGAAACATAAAATATTTTTGGTTTTTATGATTTTATAATTTTTTTTGGATTTTTCGAAAATTAAGTGGAAAAGAAAATAAAGATATCAAAATTCTTAATGAGAATTCCAGGAATCATGCAATGTTAGTCTAAAGCTTTAGTCTAAAGGGATTAGACATGGCTAGCCAAGCTTCAGCAAGACATTACATTCAAGAGCTAAATTGATGAGAATCAATAACCTTTGGTGATGATAAGAAAATCACCTTGAAACACTAGAATTCATTCTTAAGAACTCTGAAGATAAATACCTAATCTAAGCAACAAGATGAACCGTCAGTTGTCCATACTCGAAACAATCCCCGGCAACGGCGCCAAAAACTTGGTGTTGTTGCTGGATCAAAACTTGGCACTGTTATTGCAGGGAACATATGCGAACCTATAGTTAGGACATTTAATTCCCCGGCAACGGCGCCAAAAACTTGGTACGCTCATTTGCAATCTCAACTCTTTATCACAACTTCGCACAACTAACCAGCAAGTGCACTGGGTCGTCCAAATAATAAACCTTACGCGAGTAAGGGTCGATCCCACGGAGATTGTTGGTATGAAGCAAGCTATGGTCATCTTGTAAATCTTAGCCAGGCAGATTCAAATGGTCATGAATGATTTATGAATAAAACATAAAACAAGGATAGAGGTACTTATGTAATTCATTGGTGAGAATTTCAGATAAGCGAATGGAGATGCTTTGTTCCTTCCGTCTCTCTGCTTTCCTACTGTCTTCATCCAATCCTTCTTACTCCTTTCCATGGCAAGCTGTATGTTGGGCATCACCGTTGTCAGTGGCTACAATCCCGTCCTCTCAGTGAAAATGTTCAACGCACCCTGTCACGGCACGACTAATCATCTGTCGGTTTTCAATCAGGTTGGAATAGAATCCATTGATTCTTTTGCGTCTGTCACTAACGCCCAGCCTTCAGGAGTTTGAAGCTCGTCACAGTCATTCAATCATTGAATCCTACTCAGAATACCACAGACAAGGTTTAGACCTTCCGGATTCTCTTGAATGCCGCCATCAATTCTAGCTTATACCACGAAGATTCCGATTAAGGAATTCAAGAGATATCCACTCAAGCCTTGTTTGCTTGTAGAACGGGGGTGGTTGTCAGGCACGCGTTCATAAGTGAGAATACTGATGAGCGTCATATAATCATCACATTCATCAAGTTCTTGAGTGCGAATGAATATCTTGGAATAAGAACAAGCTGAATTGAATAGAAGAACAATAGTAATTGCATTAATACTCGAGGTACAGTAGAGCTCCACACCTTAATCTATGGTGTGTAGAAACTCCACCGTTGAAAATACATAAGAACAAGGTCTAGGCATGGCCGAATGGCCAGCCTCCCAATGATCTAAGATAGCATAAAACTGATCAAAGATAGCTACCCAGATGAGAATACAATAGTAAAAGGTCCTATATGTAGAGAACTAGTAGCCTAAGGTTTACAGAAATGAGTAAATGACATAAAAATCCACTTCCGGGCCCACTTGGTGTGTGCTTGGGCTGAGCATTGAAGCTTTCATGTGTAGAGACTTTTCTTGGAGTTAAACGCCAGCTTCTATGCCAGTTTGGGCGTTTAACTCCCATTCTTGTGCCAGTTCCGGCGTTTAACGCCGGGCATTCTTGAGCTAATTTGGAACGCCGGTTTGGGCCATCAAATCTCAGGCAAAGTATGGACTATTATACATTGCTGGAAAGCCCAGGATGTCTACTTTCCAACGCCGTTAAGAGCGCGCCAAGTGGGCTTCTGTAGCTCCAGAAAATCCACTTCGAGTACAGGGAGGTCAGAATCCAACAGCATCTGCAGTCCTTTTCAGCCTCTGAATTAGATTTTTGCTCAAGTCCCTCAATTTCAGCCAGAAAATACCTGAAATCACAGAAAAACACACAAACTCATAGTAAAGTCCAGAAAAGTGAATTTTAACTAAAAACTAATAAAAATATAATAAAAACTAACTAAAACATACTAAAAACAATGCCAAAAAGCGTATAAATTATCCGCTCATCAGGCAACATCTCACATTTCTAAAATGTTTGTTATAAAGTGATATTTGATATAACAAAAAAGCAAACAAGACTACTACTATTCAATGCAAGTCAAAGCTATAAACACTTATAAAACCACAAAAATAAGTGTAAAAAAGAAATACAATAGTCAAAAGCCCAAAACAAGGCAAGAAGTATCAAAACTACTTAAACTATTACAAAAAGGTGTTCAAAGACCCACAAGTCGGGCCAATAATTACAAAGTAAACTATGAGTATCTCTTTCTTCCATGGCTATGTCAGGCTGGGGGACTTCCTCGGTTGGGGCAGGAGAGTGCTAAAGGGCTTCGTTGGCAAGAGGATCAAATGTCTTCGGGTCTTCAGAAGGGGTGGCCTTAACCTCGTGAGAAACTATCTTTGCATCTCCCACAATCTTGTCTAGGTCGATGAGAGAGAGGTCTACCTCGAGAGCCAGAAGTCAGAAGTGGTTCTTCATGTTATCAGCCATTTGATATATACCCTTAGCTATATTAAGCTCCAAGTCCTCATGCTTCTATTTAAGCTACTCCAACTCCTCTTGAATCTTCAATTTCTCACCAAAGACACAGGTATAGTTCTTCTCATGTTTCTCCTTCAAACCCTTAGCCATGGCACAAGTTACTTGAGAGAGCTTCAATTTTTCTTTGAGGCTTGAGATGTATGACGTCAAGGTCGTCCGCTTGGCCTCTAGCTCTAACTTGGACTCCATTAGTCTAGCCACTTCAACCCTTAGTTTGGTCATTTTCCTCTGTGTAACACCAAGATGAGTCTCTCTAGGCTCTTCAATAAAGATGTACAAACCCCTGCTGTCTGTATTCCACTCCTAGCAAGCACTTTCAGATGCCTTTTCACTAAGGTGTCATCAATAGCAATTGAGCTATGAGCCAAGACATACTCTTCATAAAACCCAATAGTATCAAACCCAGGGTTATAAGCACTCCCAAACTTAGAAGGGGAAAACGTACATTTACGAGGGTTGTTGGATTCAGTATCCTCTTTCGGAGGCTCGTGAAAAGGGGGAACATGGGGAACCACTCGGGCCTCAACTTCTTTTATAGGAGGGGGAAGTGAATTCTTGACCGACTTAGAGGGAGAAGAATATGATTGGCGAGAAGAAGTATCTGACTTTTCAGCCTCGAATTGCTGGGCAAGTAAGGAGAATACATTCTTCTTGGCCACCCTCAGCTTTGCAAGAGAATCACTACCACTGGTCATTTTTACTACAAAAAGAAAGGGAAAAAGAACTTCATGATGCAAGAATAAAAACACACTTATCTACAAAATAAACAAATAACTATCCAACTCGGTTCAAACATAACTCAGCTTGGATACCAAATATTTCTTGGTATACAGTTGAGGAGATCGTCCCCAACAATCTTGAAAAAAGGCAACTATACACTGATTTACTTCGTCATGATCCTCCAGGTTATACTTTATGACATTCGAGGTTTCCTCCCAGTCAAAGACAAAACATATACTCTCCCCTCTTATTTTGATAAAAAGGTCGGACCTTGAAAAAGTAGTTCTTAAACTCATGAAAAGAATCTTCAAAAATCGAAAAAAAATTGACTTGGAAAGCTCAGAAAGAAGCCCATTGTTGTTTCTTTGAGCTAAAAGATTTGGTAAGTTGGAAAAGATAAAAGAAAACTTTGATAGAGGGAAGGATATCAAGTTTCCAATGTATCAGCTGATAAACCTTCATAAATCCCTAAGAGTTTGGGTGAAGTTGGCAAGGAGCGATCTTCGAAGCCAGAAGGACATCCTTTTCAAAGTCGGAAAAGGAATAGAGACTCTTAATCTAGTAAAAAGGCACTTATACATAAACAAAAAGTCTTCTTCTGACCTATTAAAAAGGGCATAGCGAATTCTCTCTTGGGGATCAGGGGCTTCTAAAGTGTACTTTTCCTCGTCTTACCAATTTCTGAAGATCTTATATTGAAGTCAGAATTTTTCTAGGCATTCCCTATCAAATACGGAAATGGTTGACAAAATATAACTATCAACCTAGTCTAACTCGGCAGGAACGTTAGAAAGAATTATGTAAACAACTGAACGAGACATAAAGGGTTATACCTACAAAAATAGCAAAACAAAGCTATGTTACTACAAAAAATCACGAACTATAAGTCAAGTACAACAATACAACATTCAAGTACTCAAAGAAGTTGGATCATACTCATGAAGAACGGATCCAAATCTCCCAGTACCAATCAAAACAAGGATGAAAATCTAACCTATTCTACACATGAAATAAAACCATTTATCAAGAAAATAGCACCATTTGGGGGCAAGGTAAAGCCCCAGAACTAAACACAAACCCAGAATCTACAAATTTTACAAGTTTCTATAGCAACAACAAAAGTCCACAATAAATGGATAACTCACAGAAGTGATAAACAAGAAAATCTACTATTATAAAGTTACACACGGTAGCAAGCAAGAAAAAACAGTAGTAAGAAACTATATTTTCGAAGAGACCATTTCCTAGAAAAAGCATCAATACAATATTATCAAAAACATCACTCATCAAGAAACATCATCCATCTGTGACAATGATGAGTAAAAGAGAAAGAAAAACCAACCTTGATAAAGAATAGAAGGAGCGTGTGCAACAGCAATCAAATGGATGATCCAAAAATGTCCCAAGCAACATGACGAAGATTCAAAATAGAATTCTAAGATAGAGAAATTTTGTAAAAGGATCAATAAAAATGGAGTCACAGTGAAGAAGAAGAAAGTCTTGAGAGAAAGGAAGTAGATTCTCAGAAATAGTTACTGGTGGACGAAATTGTGATCACATCAATGTAGTATTCTTTGTTGTTGTATGGAATCATTATTATGGCACTTATGTGTGGACACAACTCCGTTCAACTAACCAGCAAGTGTACTGGGTCATCCAAGTAATACCTTACGTGAGTAAGGGTCGATCCCATAGAGATTGTTGGTATGAAGCAAGCTATGGTCACCTTGTAAATCTCAGTTAGGCAGATTAAATGGTTATGGGTTTCGAAAATTAATAATAAATAGAAAATAAAAAGGGATAGAAATACTTATGTAAATCAATAGTGGGAATTTCAGATAGGCGTGTGGAGATGCTAGAATCCTTTCGAATCTCTACTTTCTTATTGCTTTCATCCAATCCTTCTTACTCCTTTCCATGGCAAGCTGTATGTAGGGCATCACCATCATCAATGGCTACTTTTAATCCTCTCAAGAAAATGGTCCTATGCGCTGTCACTGCACGGCTAATCGTCTGGAGGCATCACCCTTGTTGATAGCTACATCCCATCCTCTCAGTGAAAATGGTCCAAATGCTCTGTCACAGCACGGCTAATCATCTGTCGGTTCTCAATCAGTTTGGAGTAGAATCCATTGATTCTTTTGCGTTTGTCATCACGCCCAGCCTTCAGGAGTTTGAAGCTCGTCACAGTCATTCAATACCGGAATCCTACTCTGAATACCACAGACAAGGTTAGACTTTCCGGATTCTCGGGATCCTACTCGGAATACCACAGACAAGGTTAGACTTTCTGGATCCCCATGAATGCCGCCATCTATCTAGCTTATACCACGAAGATTCTGTTGGGGAATCTAAGAGATATGCGCCCAGCCTAAAGTTGAACGAAAGTGGTTGTCAGTCACGCGCGTTCATAGGTGAGAATGATGATGAGTGTCACGGATCATCACATTCATCAAAATGTTGTGCAATATATATCTTGGAATAAGAATAAAGAGAATTGAATAGAAAGTAATAGTAATTGTATTGAAACTTGAGGTACAGCAGAGCTCCACACCCTTAATCTATGGTGTGCAGAAACTCCACCGTTGAAAATACATAAGTGAAAGGTTCAGGCATGGCCGAATGGCCAGCCCCCTGAATGATCAAAAGACCGAATGATCAAAGACTAAACAGTCAAAAGATTAAACTGTCAAAAGATGTCTAATACAATAGTAAATTATCCTATTTATACTAGACTAGCTACTAGGGTTTACATGAGTAAGTAATTGATGCATAAATCCACTTCCGGGGCCCACTTGGTGTATGTTTGGGCTGAGCTTGATCTATCCATGAGCTGAGGCTTTTCTTGGAGTTGAACTCCAAGTTATAACATGTTTTGGGCGTTCAACTCTGGATCATGACGTGTTTCTGGCGTTTAACTCCAGACAGCAGCATGTACTTGGCGTTCAACGCCAAGTTACGTCGTCAATTTCCGAATAAAGTATGAACTATTATATATTACTGGAAAGCTATGGATGTCTAATTTCAAACGCCATTGAGATCGCGCCATTTGGAGTTCTGTAGCTCCAGAAAATCTATTTTGAGTGCAGGGAGGTCAGATTCCAACAGCATCAGTAGTCCTTTTGTCAGCCTTTTTCAGAGTTTTGCTCAAGTCCCTCAATTTCAGCCAGAAATTACCTGAAATCACAGAAAAACACACAAACTCATAGTAAAGTCCGGAAATGTGAATTTAACATAAAAACTAATGAAAACATCCCTAAAAGTAGCTTGAACTTACTAAAAACTACCTAAAAACAATGCCAAAAAGCGTATAAATTATCCGCTCATCACAACACCAAACTTAAATTGTTGCTTGTCCCCAAGCAACTGAAAATCA
The DNA here is from genome assembly GCF_014773155.1 of Arachis stenosperma. NCBI lineage: Eukaryota > Viridiplantae > Streptophyta > Magnoliopsida > Fabales > Fabaceae > Arachis > Arachis stenosperma. The sequence goes on along the minus strand of NC_080380.1, from coordinate 120,518,441 downwards.
ATTAGGATAAAAAGAAGAGAATATACTATAAATTCCAAAATATCAATGAATATTAATTTTAATTAGATGAGCGGGACTTGTAGCTTTTTGCTTCTGAACAGTTTTGGCATCTCACTTTTTCCTTTGAAGTTTAGAATGATTGGCTTCTCTTAGGAACTTAGAATTTTGGATAGTGTTATTGACTTTCCTAGTTAAGCATGTTGATTCTTGAACACAGCTACTCATGAGTCTTGGCCGTGGCCCTAAGCATTTTGTTTTCCAGCATTACCACCAGATACATAAATGCCACAGACACATAACTGGGTGAACCTTTTCAGATTGTGACTCAGCTTTGCTAGAGTCCCCAGTTAGTGGTGTCCAGAGCTCTTAAGCACACTCTTTCTGCTTTGGATCACGACTTTAACCACTCAGTCTCAAGCTTTTCACTTGGACCTTCATGACACAAGCACATGGTTAGGGACAGCTTGATTTAGCCGCTTAGGCCTGGATTTTATTTCCTTGGGCCCTCCTATCCATTGATGCTCAAAGCCTTGGATCCTTTTTACCCTTGCCTTTTGGTTTTAAGGGCTATTGGCTTTTTCTGCTTGCTTTTTCTTTTTCTTTCTATTTTTTTTTCGCCATTTTTTTTCGCAAGCTTTCTTTTTCACTGCTTTTTCTTGCTTCAAGAATCAATTTCATGATTTTTTTCAGATCATCAATAACATTTCTCTTTGTTCATTATTCTTTCAAGAGCCAACAATTTTAACATTCATAAACAACAATATCAAAAGACATATGCACTGTTCAATCATTCATTCAGAAAACAAAAAGTATTGTCACCACATCAATATAATTAAATCAAATTCAAGGATAAATTCGAAATTCATGTACTTCTTGTTCTTTTGAATTAAAACATTTTTCATTTAAGAGAGGTGAAGGATTAATGGATTTTATTCATAGCCTTAAGACATGGTTACTACATACTAATGATCATGAAGTAGAGACACAAAATATAGATAAACACAACATAGAAATCGAAAAACAGAAAGAAATAAGAACAAGGAATGAATCCACCTTAGTGGCGTCTTCTTCTTGAAGGACCAACAATGTCCTTAAGCTCTTCTATGTCCCTTCCTTGCCTTTGTTGCTCCTCCCTCATTGCTCTTTGATCTTCTCTTATTTCTTGGAGAATGATGGAGTGCTCATGATGTTCCACCCTTAATTGTTCAACATTGTGGCTCAAATCTTCTAAGGAAGTGTTGAGTTGTTTCCAAAAGTTGTTGGGAGGAAAGTGCATCCCTTGAGGCATCTCAGGGATTTCTTGATGATGAGCTTCCTCATGAATCTCTTGAGAATCGTGGAGGATCTCTCTTGCTTGCTCCATCCTCTTCTTGGTGATGGGCTTATCCTCTTCAATGGAGATGTCTCCTTCTATGATAACTCCAGCTGAGTAACATAGATGGCAAATAAGGTGAGGAAAAGCTAGCCGTGCCATGGTGGAGGGCTTGTCGGCTATTTTGTAGATTTCATTGGAGATGACCTCATGAACTTCTACTTCCTCTCCAATTATGATGCTATGAATCATGATGGCCCGATCCACAATAACTTCGGATCGGTTGCTAGTGGGAATGATGGAGCGTTGAATGAACTCCAACCATCCTCTAGCTACAGGCTTGAGGTCCAGTCTTCTTAGTTGGACTGGCTTGTCTTTGGAGTCTCTCTTCCATTGAGCTCCTTCCACACATATGTCCATAAGGACTTGGTCCAACCTTTGATTAAAGTTGACCCTTCTAGTGTAGGGGCATTCATCTCCTTGCATCATGGGCAAGTGGAACGCCAACCTCACATTCTCCGGACTAAAATCTAAGTATTTCCCCCGAACCATTGTGAGATAATTCTTTGGACTCGGGTTCATACTTTGATCATGGTTCCTAGTGGTCCATGCATTGGCATAGAACTCTTGAACCATTAAGATTTTGACTTGTTGCATGGGGTTGGTTAGGACTTCCCAACCTCTTCTTCGGATTTCATGTCGGATCTCCGGATGCTCATTTTTCTTGAGCTTGAAAGGGACCTCAGGGATCACCTTCTTCTTTGCCACAACATCATAGAAGTGGTCTTGATGGCTCTTGGAGATGAATCTTTCCATCTCCCATGACTCGGAGGTGGAAGCTTTTGTCTTCCCTTTTCCTTTTCTAGAGGATTCTCCGCTCTTAGGTGCCATTGATGGTAATAGAAAAACAAAAAGCTTATGCTTTTACCACACCAAACTTAAAATATTGCTCGCCCTCGAGCAAGAGAAGAAAGAAGAGAAGAAGAAGAAGAAGAAGAAGAAGAAAATGGAGGAGAGTGAGGGGAGATGGATTCAGCCAAGGTATAGTAGAGGGGGTAGTGTTGTGTGAAAATGAAGTAGAAAGGAAGGGTATATATAGGGAGAGGGGGGAGGGTAGGTTCGGCCATTTAGGGTGGGATTGGGTGGGAAAATGTTTTTGAATTTTGAAGGTAGGTGGGGTTTATGGGGAAGAGTGGATGGATGTGAGTGGTGAATAAGTGATTGGGAAGAGAGATTGAGGTGATTGGTGAAGGGTTTTTGGGAAGTGTGACATGGGGAAGAGTAAAATAGGATTAGGAGGTTAGGTGGGAATATAGTAGGTGGGGATCCTGTGGGGTCCACAGATCCTGAGGTGTCAAGGAATTCCATCCCTGTACCAAATAGGCATGTAAAATGCCTTTGCACACCATTCTGGCGTTTAAACGCCGAGTGGTGCACGTTCTGGGCGTTCAACGCCCATGTAAAGCATGTTTCTGGCGTTGAACGCCAGTTTCATGCTTGTTTAATCTATGGTGTGCAGAAACTCCACCGTTGAGAATACATAAGTGAAAGGTTCAGGCATGGCCGAATGGCCAGCCCCCTGAATGATCAAAAGACCGAATGATCAAAGACTAAACAGTCAAAAGATTAAACTGTCAAAAGATGTCTAATACAATAGTAAATTATCCTATTTATACTAGACTAGCTACTAGGGTTTACATGAGTAAGTAATTGATGCATAAATCCACTTTCGGGGCCCACTTGGTAAATGTTTGGGCTGAGCTTGATCTATCCACGAGATGAGGCTTTTCTTGGAGTTGAACTCCAAGTTATAATGTGTTTTGGGCGTTCAACTCCGGATCATGACGTGTTTCTGGCGTTTAACTCCAGAGAGCAGCATGTACTTGGCGTTCAACACCAAGTTACGTCGTCAATTTATGAATAAAGTATGGATTATTATATATTGATGGAAAGCTCTGGATGTCTACTTTCCAACGCCATTGAGAGCGCACCATTTGGAGTTTTGTAGATCTAGAAAATCCATTTTGAGTGCAGGGAGGTCAGATTCCGACAACATCAGCAGTCCTTTTGTCAGCCTTTTTCAGAGTTTTGCTCAAGTCCCTCAATTTCAGCCAGAAATTACCTGAAATCACAGAAAAACACACAAACTCATAGTAAAGTCCTGAAATATGAATTTAACATAAAAACTAATGAAAACATCCCTAAAAGTAGCTTGAACTTACTAAAAACTACCTAAAAATAATGCCAAAAAACGTATAAATTATCCGCTCATCAGTTACGAAAAGACGTAACGCTCAGATTAAAAAACACATCGAGTATTTGGCCTGTTTTCCAAGGAGGAATGTAGACCTGACTTGACTAAATAAAAGCTACAAGAGACCAAGACCGACTTAGAAATGCTTGAGCCCAACTTAGAAAAGCTCGACCTCAATCGGAAGGCACTGTTCATACCCTGGCCTACAACTTAGCTAGGCCCAAAAGGGATAAAACCTAATTATAATTCTTCAGATAATGTTTAGCTTTACACTACCATTTATCCGACCACACAGAGGTCAGACATAACGACATGGGTCTAGCCCTATTTATCTAAATAAGTAACTAACTCCTACAATCTCTCTTCTTCATCTAGAAAAGAGATCTTAACAACTTTTGTTCATGCATCAGTTCAAGCAATAAAGGATCGGGTTGGCCAATCTGTTAGAAGGTTGGCCCATGACGACCTCTTAGAAGGTTGGCCCATGACCAACCTCTTTGAAGGTTGGCCCATTACCGACCTCTTCTCAAAGAGCTCGGCCAAATCGCCATAAGTGGCCCAAGCAGGTCCAAACGAAGGGACACAGCCCAAATCTAAAGGCAGCCAAGGCCTAGAAGGATAAAGGCGGATCCCCTTAAAGATAAGATAAGATAACTATCTTATCTTCAGAAAGATCATTCCACACTATTATAAATACACTAGAGCACCCAGGTATAACTGATACGCTGATTCTACTAAAAACATGCTTAATATCCTTGCTAACTTAAGCATCGGAGTCTCTTGCAAGTACCACCACCCTCCAGTGACGAAGGATCAGCACCATTACCAAGTCCAACAAATCGGACACGGCGGCTCCAGCCACCATCATCAAGTCGGACACAACAGCGCTGGCCAGTACAGAAGATCTCGTCTGAGATCGACCTACAGTTTCAGGTAATCCTCGAAACATTGGCGCCGTTGCTGAGAACCTGAAAGTCATCCCATCATCATGGCGGGCAACCTTGACAACGACCACAACTCAGATCTAAAAAATAGAACGCCGCAGAAGGACGCGAACACTACACCAAAGAAAACGTCTCAACTAAATGGAGACAAGAACTCACCAAACACACAAATCCTGGAGGCACTTCAAGCTCAACAAGATCGTCTCAAACAACTCGAAAAGGAAGCTGAGCACCAATGAGAAGCCAAGAAGGACCTTCGACAGAAAACTAGGCGACGTAAAGAGTTGGAAGACAAACTCTTAAAACTTGAAGCAAATCTAAAAGCAAAGACTACTCGATCTAATCACGAAGATAACCCCCGCAAAGATCAAGACCCATTCACCAAAGAAATTATGAAATCCAAGGTCCCAAAGGACTTCAAAGCTCCCGACATGACCCCGTACGATGGCACATCGGATCCAAGCCATCACCACAGCAAATTTAGAAGTAGAATGTATCTCACTGACGCCTCGAACACCATTCGATGCAAAGCCATCCTGACTACCCTAACAAAGACAGAAATAAAGTGGTTTGACAGTTTGCCTCCAAGATCCATCACAAGTTTTGATGACCTTGCTAAAAAGTTCCTCGCCAGGTTCTCCATCCAGAAGGATAAAGCCAAACATGCTCCAAACTTGCTGGGAATTAAATAAAGAGATCGGGAAAGCCTTCACAGCTACATGGAAAGATTCAACAAAGCATGCCTTGACATACAAAGTCTTCCAACAGAAGCGGCCATCATGGGACTCATCAATGGCCTAAGAGAAGGACCTTTCAGCCACTCAATATCCAAGAAGTACCCAAAGTCTCTAATCGAGGTTCAAGAAAGGGCAGAAAAATATATCAATATGGAGGAGAACTCCCGATTGGGAGACAGCTCAAAAACTGGATTCTCCTAACCCACCACGGGACAAGGATAAAGAGTCTAAGAAAAAAGAAGATCAACCCGGTGAGAAGCATAGAAAATACCACAATTACACCCACCCTTTCGGGTGTCTGATGAGCGGATAATTTATATACTTTTTGGCATTGTTTTTAGTATGTTTTTGTTATGATTTAGTTAGTTTTTATTATATTTTTATTAGTTTTTAATTAAAATTCACTTTTCTGGACTTTACTATGAGTTTGTGTGTTTTTCTGTGATTTCAGATATTTTCTGGCTGAAATTGAGGGACCTGAGCAAAAATCTGATCCAGAGACTCAAAAGGACTGCAGATGCTGTTGGATTCTGACCTCCCTGCACTCAAAGTGGATTTTCTGGAGCTACAGAAGCTCAATTGGCGCGCTCTCAACGGCGTTGGAAAGTAGACATCCTGGGCTTTCCAGCAATATATAATAGTCCATACTTTGCCCAAGATTTGATGGCTTAAACCGGCGTTCAAAGTCACCTCAAGAAATTCCAGCGTTAAACGCCGGAACTGGCACCTAATTGGGAGTTAAACGCCCAAACTGGCACTAAAGCTGGCGTTTAACTCCAAGGAGAGTCTCTACACGAAAAAGCTTCATTGCTCAGCCCAAGCACACACCAAGTGGGCCCGGAAGTGGATTTTTATGTCATTTACTCATCTATGTACTAGTTATCTATAAGTAGGACCTTTTACTATTGTATTTAGAGACTTTTGGTAGCTATCTCTGTTTTATGCTATCTTAGACCTTTGGGAGGCTGGCCATTCGGCCATGCCTAGACCCTGTTCTTATGTATTTTCAACGGTGGAGTTTCTACACACCATAGATTAAGGTGTGGAGCTCTGCTGTACCTCGAGTATTAATGCAATTACTATTGTTCTTCCATTCAATTCCACTTGTTCTTTGTCCAAGATATCACTTGTTCTTCAATTTGATGAAGGTGATGATTGACGCCCATCACCATTCTCACTCATGAACAAGGTGACTGACAACCATTCTTGTTCTACAAGCATCTGAGGCTTAGTGAATATCTCTTGGATTCTTTAATCGGAATCTTCGTGGTATAGGCAGGACCTGATGGCAGCATTCAAGAGAATCCGGAAGGTCTAACCTTGTCTATGGTATTCTGAGTAGGATTCAATGATTGAATGACTGTGACGTGCTTCAAACCTGTAACCTACTGGGCGTTAGTGACAGACGCAAAAGAGGGATTCTATTCCGGTAGGGGAGGGAACCAAACCGGTGATTGGCAGTACTGTGACAGAGTGCGTGCATTAGCTTTCACTGCGAGGATGGGAGGTAGCTGCTGACAACAGTGAAACCCTACACGAGCTTGCCATGGAAAGGAGTAAGAAGGATTGGATGAAGGCAGTAGGAAAGCAGAGAGACGGAAGGAAAGGCATCTTCATACACTTGTCTGAAGCTCTTACACCAATGATATACATAAGTATCACTATCTTTATCTTTTATGTTATTTTCGTTCATCACCATATACATTTGAGTTTGCCTGACTAAGATTTACAAGATGACCATAGCTTGCTTCAATGCTAACAATCTCCGTGGGATCGACCCTTACTCACGTAAGGTTTATTACTTGGACGACCCAGTGCACTTGCTGGTTAGTTGTGCGAAGTTGTGTAATGCCATGGAATTGAACCACCAAGTTTTTGGAGTTCATGACCAGGGATTATGAGAGTTGTGAAAAGTATTGTTCACAATTTCGCGCCACCAAGTTTTTGGCGCCGTTGCCGGGGATTGTTCAAGTTTTGAGCAAGCTTTTGGTAACAATGCCTGGGATTGTTCTAGTTTGGACAACTGACGGTTCATCTTGTTGCTTAGATTAGGTATTTATTTTTTTCGAAATTCTTGAAGATGAATTCTAGAGTTTCATGATGATTTGTTGAAATCTGGCTGGCTGAGAAGCCATGTCTAATCTGATTGGACCGAGGTTTCAACTTATCACCACAAGAGCTTGTTGATTTTCATCAATTTTGCTTTTGGAGCAGTGATCTGCTAAGGCTTGGCTGACCTTTGGTCATGTCTAGTGTTTTGGACCGAAGCTTTCTTTGAAAGCTTGGCTGGTTGTGAAGCCATGTCTAATTCCTGGACCGGAGTCTTAGACTAGCATTGCACTGATTCCTGGAATTCTCATTAAGAATTTTGATACCTTTTCCCACTTAATTTTCGAAAAACACAAAAAAAAAAATTTACAAATTCATAAAAACCAAAAAGATTTTATGTTTCTTGCTTGAATCTAGAGTCTCATCTTAAGTTTGGTGTCAAATGCATGTTTTTGTTATACCTTTCGAATCCATGCATATAATTCTTTGTTTTGATCTTTAAATTCTATTGACTTGAGTATCTTGGTGTCTCATATAGTGTCAGTAGTACACAAACTGCTAAGTTTGGTGTCTTGCATGCATTGTTATTTGATTCTTGTTGCATTGTGATTATTAAAAATCCAAAAATATTTTTAATTTGTGTCTTTTCAAGTCAATAATACAAAGAATTGAAGATTCAGAACATACTGCAGAGGAATTATACAGAAAAAGCTGAGCATTCAAAAATGCCCAGTGAAGAAGGCAGACTGGCGTTTAAACGCCAGCCAGGGTACCTGGTTGGGCGTTTAACGCCCAAAAAGGTAGCATTTTGGGCGTTTAACGCCAGGATGGTGCTAGGGGGAAGATTTTGTTTTCAAATCAATTTTTTTTCAAGTTTTCAAAGTTTTTCAAAACCAAATCTTTTTCAAATCATATCTTTTCAATCAAATGTTTTCAAAATCAATTTCTTTCCTTTTTCAAAGATACTTACTAACAATTAATGATTTGATTGAACATTTTTTGCCTTTTCTATCAAAGAAGGTTTTATGTTTGAATCATATCTTTTCTTGTTAGGCAAGTCATCAATTTTTTAAATTCATATCTTTTCAAATTGTTTTCAAATCATATCTGTTAAAATTGTTTTCAAATCATATCTTTTCAATCACATCTTTTTAAAAACCATAACTTTTCAATCAAATCTTTTTTATTTCTAATTTCAAAATCTTTTTCAAAAATCACTTGATTTCTTTTCCATTTTCAATTTTCGAAAATTATCAATCAAATTTTCAAAATGTTTTCAAAATCTTTTAATTGAATTTTCGAAAATTCTCTTCCCTCCTTCCCACATCCTTCTATTTATGGAGTACCACTCCTTCTAAATGCACAATTCGAACTTTATCTAATTAAAGTTCGAATTCTTCTTCTCCTTCTTCTTACTATTTCTCTTTTCCTCTGACACTTCAAGGAATCTCTATACTGTGACATAGAGGATTCCACATTTTCTCTTTTTCTCTCCTCTTTCATATGAGCAGGAGCAGAGACAAAGGCATTCTTGTTGAAGCTGATCCTGAACCTGAAAGGACCTTGAAGAGAAAGCTAAGAGAAGCTAAAGCACAACTCTCTTTAGAGGACCTGACCGAATTCTTCAAGGAAGAAGAACACATGGCAGCCGAAAACAACAACAATACCAACAATGCAAGGAAGGTGCTGGGTGACTTCACTGCACCTACTCCTGATTTCTATGGGAGAAGCATCTCTATCCCTGCCATTGGAGCAAACAACTTTGAGCTTAAGCCTCAATTAGTTTCTCTAATGCAACAGAATTGCAAGTTCCATGGACTTCCAATGGAAGATCCTCATCAGTTCTTAGCTGAATTCTTGCAAATCTGTGACACAGTCAAGACTAATGGGGTTAACCCTGAGGTCTACAGACTGATGCTATTCCCTTTTGCTGTAAGAGACAGAGCTAGAATATGGTTGGATTCTCAACCTAAAGAAAGCCTGGACTCTTGGGAAAAGCTAGTCAATGCCTTCTTGGCAAAGTTCTTTCCACCACAAAGATGGAGTAAGCTTAGAGTGGAAGTCCAAACCTTCAGACAGAAGGATGGAGAATCCCTCTATGAAGCTTGGGAAAGATACAAACAATTAATCAGAAGATGTCCCTCAGACATGCTTTCTGAATGGAGCATCATAGGTATTTTCTATGATGGTCTCTCTGAACTATCCAAGATGTCTTTGGATAGCTCTGCTGGAGGATCTCTTCATCTGAAGAAGACGCCTGCAGAAGCTCAAGAATTGATTGAAATGGTTGCAAATAACCAATTCATGTACACTTCTGAAAGGAATCCTGTGAATCATGGGACTAGTCAGAAGAAAGGAGTTCTTGAGATTGACACTCTGAATGCCATACTGGCTCAGAACAAGATATTGACTCAACAAGTCAACTTGATTTCTCAAAGTCTGTCTGGAATGCAAAATGCACCAAACAGTACTAAGGATGCTTCATCTAAGGAAGAAGCTTATGATCCTGAGAACCCTTCCATGGAAGAGGTGAATTACCTAGGAGAACCCTATGGAAACACCTATAATTCTTCATGGAGAAATCACCCAAATCTCTCATGGAAGACTCAAGAGAGACCTCAACAAGGTTTCAATAACAATAATGGTGGAAGAAACAGGTTTAGCAATGGCAAGCCTTTTCCATCATCTTCTCAGCAACAGACAGAGAGTTCTAAGCAGAGTACTTCTGACTTAGCAACAATGGTCTCTGATCTAATCAAAACCACTCAAAGTTTCATGAATGAAACAAGGTCCTCCATTAGAAATTTGGAAGGACAAGTGGGACAGCTGAGCAAGAAAATTACTGAACTCCCTCCTAGTACTCTCCCAAGTAATACAGAAGAAAATCCAAAAGGAGAGTGCAAAGCCATAGACATGGCCGAATATGGAGAGGAAAGAGAGGAGGAGGACGCCACTGAGGAAGACCTCAGTGGGCGTGTACCAATCTCCTCTGAGTTCCTCAATGAGGAACAATGGGAATCTGAGGCTCAAAATGAGACCATAGAGATTCCATTGGACTTACTTCTGCCATTCATGAGCTCTGATGAGTATTCTTCCTCTAAAGAGGATGAGTATGTCACTGAAGAGCAAGTTGCTAAATACCTTGGAGCAATCATGAAACTAAATGACAAGTTATTTGGAAATGAGACTTGGGAGGATGAACCTCCCTTGCTCACCAAAGAACTGGATGACTTGTCTAGGCAGAAACTGCCTCAAAAGAGGCAGGATCCTGGGAAGTTTTCTATACCTTGTACCATAGGCACCATAACCTTCAAGAAGGCCTTATGTGACTTAGGGTCAAGTGTAAACCTCATGCCCCTCTCTGTAATGGAGAAATTAGGGATCTTTGAGGTGCAAGCTGCAAGAATCTCATTAGAGATGGCAGACAATTCAAGAAAACAAGCTCATGGACTTGTAGAGAATGTTTTGGTGAAGATTGAAGACCATTACATCCCTACTGATTTCATAGTCCTGGAGACTGGGAAGTGCATGGATGAATCCATCATCCTTGGCAGACCCTTCCTAGCCACAGCAAAGGCTGTGATTGATGTTGATAGAGGAGAGTTGATCATTCAAGTGAATGAAGAATCCTTGGTGTTTAAGGCCCAAGGACATCCCTCTATCATCATGGAGAGGAAGCATGAAGAGCTTCTCTCAAAACAGAGCCAAGCAGAGCCCCCACAGTCAAACTCTAAGTTTGGTGTTGGGAGGCCACAACCAAACTCTAAGTTTGGTGTTGAACCCCCACATTCAAACTCTAAGTTTGGTGTTGGGAGGTTCCAACACGGTTCTGAGTATTTCTGAGGCTCCATGAGAGTCCTCTGTCAAGCTAATGACATTAAAGAAATGCTTGTTGGGAGGCAACCCAATGTTTTATAGTTAACTATTTTCTTTTGTTATTTTATCTTTTTTGTAGGTTGATGATCATAAGAAGTCACAAAAACAATGAAAAAAGCAAAAACAGAATGAAAAAACAGGAAGAAAAACAGCACACCCTGGAGGAGAAGAAGCTGGCGTTCAAACGCCAGTAATGCTAGCTGTTGGGCGTTTAACGCCCAGTCTGGCACCATTCTGGGCGTTTAACGCCAGAAAGGGGCACCAGACTGGCGTTAAACGCCAGTAAAGGGCAACAACCTGGCGTTAAACGCCAGGAATGGGCACCAGCCCGGCGTTTAACGCCAGAAATAGCTCAAAACGTGATTTTGAGCAACATTTGGTGCAGGGATGACTTTTCCTTGACACCACAGGATCTGTGGACCCCACAGGACCCCACCATCACTCTCTCTCTTCTTCCCCCATTCACCAATCACCTCAATACCTCTTCCCCAAAACCCTTCACCTATCAAATCCCATCTTTCTCTTCACCACTCACATCCATCCTTCATAAATCCCCACCAACCTCACCCTTCAAATTCAAACCACTTTCCCTCCCAAACCCACCCATAATGGCCGAACCATTACCCCCCTCTCTCCTATATATACCCTTCTTCAACCCTTCATTTTCACACAACCTAAACACCCCTTCTTTCCCTTCTTGGCCGAACACACCACCTTCTCCCTCTTCCTCATTTCTTCTTCTTCTACTCTCTTCTTCTTCTTTTGCTCGAGGACGAGCAAACATTTTAAGTTTGGTGTGGTAAAAGCGTTGCTTTTTCGTTTTTCCATAACCATTTATGGCATCCAAGGCCGGAGAAACCTCTAGAAAGAGGAAAGGGAAGGCAAAAGCTTCCACCTCCGAGTCATGGGAGATGGATAGATTCCTCTCAAGGGTGCATCAAGACCACTTCTATGAAGTTGTGGCCTTGAAGAAGGTGATCCCCGAGGTCCCCTTTTCACTCAAAAAGGGTGAATATCCGGAGATCCGCCATGAGATCCGAAGAAGAGGTTGGGAAGTACTTACCAACCCCATTCAACAAGTCGGAATCTTGATGGTTCAAGAGTTCTATGCCAATGCATGGATCACCAAGAACCATGACCAAAGTGTGAACCCGAATCCAAAGAATTATCTCACTATGGTTCGGGGGAAATACTTGGATTTTAGTCCGGAGAGTGTGAGGGTGGCGTTCAACTTGCCTATGATGCAAGGAGATGAGCATCCTTACACTAGAAGGGTCAACTTTGATCAAAGGTTGGACCAAGTCCTCACAACCATATATGAAGAGGGCGCACAATGGAAGCAAGATTCAAGAGGAAAGCCGGTTCAATTGAGAAGGCATGACCTCAAGCCCGTGGCTAGAGGATGGTTAGAGTTCATACAACGCTCAATCATTCCCACTAGCAACCGGTCCGAAGTTACCATAGACCGGGCCATCATGATTCATAGCATCATGATTGGAGAAGAAATAGAGGTTCATGAGGTCATAGCCCAAGAACTCTACAAGGTGGCGGACAAGACCTCCACTTTGGCAAGGTTAGCCTTTCCTCATCTCATCTGTCACCTCTGTTATTCAGTTGGAGTTGACATAGAAGGAGATACCCCCATTGATGAGGACAAGCCCATCACCAAGAAAAGGATGGAGCACACAAGAGACCCCTCTCACCATGAGATCCCTGAGATTCCTCAAGGGATGCACTTTCCTCCACAAAATTATTGGGAGCAATTAAACACCTCCCTAGGAGAATTGAGTTCCAACATGGGACAACTAAGGGTGGAGCATCAAGAACACTCCATTCTCCTCCATGAAATTAGAGAAGACCAAAGAATCATGAGGGAGAAGCAACAAAGACAAGAAAGAGACATTGAGGAGCTCAAGCACTCCATAGGATCTTCAAGAGCAAGAAAGAGCCGCCATCACTAAGGTGGACCCGTTCCTTGATTTCCTTGTTCTTTATTCTTCTGTTTTTCGATTTTTATGCTTTATGTTTGTCCATGTTTGTGTCTTGTGATCATTAGTGTCTTAGTGTCTATGCCTTAAAGTTATGAATGTCCTATGAATCCATCACCTTTCTTGAATAAAAACGTGCTTAATTGAAAAGGAAAGAATTGCATGAATTCTAAATTTTATAATAGTTTAATTATTTTGATGTGGTGGCAACACTTTTGTTCTCTGAATGTATGCTTGAACAGTGCATATGTCTTTTGAACTTGTGGTTCATGAATGTTGGCTCTTGAAAGAATGATGAAAAAGGAGACATGTTACTGAGGATCTGAAAAATCATTAAAAATGATTCTTGAAGCAAGAAAAAGAAGAAAAAAAAGAGAAGGAAGCAAACGAAAAAAAAAAATTTTCGAAAAAAAAAAAAGAGAAAGAAAAAAAGAAAGAAATAAAGTTGTGATCCAAGGCAAATAAGAGTGTGCTTAAGAACCCTGGACACCTCTAATTGGGGACTTTAGCAAAGCTGAGTCACAATCTGAAAAGGTTCACCCAATTATGTGTCTGTGGCATGTATGTATCCGGTGGTAATACTGGAAGACAGAGTGCTTTGGGCCACAGCCAAGACTCAATAAATAGCTATGTTCAAGAATCATCATACTTTACTAGGAGAATCATTAACACTATCTGGATTCTAAGTTCCTAAGGAAGCCAATCATTCTGAATTACAAGGGATAGAGTGAGATGCCAAAACTATTCAGAGGCAAAAAGATAAAAGCCCCGCTCATCTAATTAATGCTGATCTTCATAGATGTTTTTGGAGTTCATTGCATATTCTCTTCTTTTTATCTTATTTGATCTTCAGTTGCTTGGGGACAAGCAACAATTTAAGTTTGGTGTTGTGATGAGCGGATAATTTATATAATTTTTGGCATTGTTTTTAGTATGTTTTTGTTATGATTTAGTTAGTTTTTATTATATTTTTATTAGTTTTTAATTAAAATTCACTTTTCTGGACTTTACTATGAGTTTGTGTGTTTTTCTGTGATTTCAGGTATTTTCTGGCTGAAATTGAGGGACCTGAGCAAAAATCTGATCCAGAGACTCAAAAGGACTGCAGATGCTGTTGGATTCTGACCTCCCTGCACTCGAAGTGGATTTTCTGGAGCTACAGAAGCCCAATTGGCGCGCTCTCAACGGCGTTGGAAAGTAGACATCCTGGGCTTTCCAGCAATATATAATAGTCCATACTTTGCCCAAGATTTGATGGCCCAAACCGGCGTTCAAAGTCACCTCAAGAAATTCCAGTGTTAAACGCCGGAACTGGCACCTAATTGGGAGTTAAACGCCCAAACTGGCACTAAAGCTGGCGTTTAACTCCAAGGAGAGTCTCTACACGAAAAAGCTTCATTGCTCAGCCCAAGCACACACCAAGTGGGCCCGGAAGTGGATTTTTATGTCATTTACTCATCTATGTACTAGTTATCTATAAGTAGGACCTTTTACTATTGTATTTAGAGACTTTTGGTAGCTATCTCTGTTTTATGCTATCTTAGACCTTTGGGAGGCTGGCCATTCGGCCATGCCTAGACCCTGTTCTTATGTATTTTCAACGGTGGAGTTTCTACACACCATAGATTAAGGTGTGGAGCTCTGCTGTACCTCGAGTATTAATGCAATTACTATTGTTCTTCCATTCAATTCCACTTGTTCTTTGTCCAAGATATCACTTGTTCTTTAATTTGATGAAGGTGATGATTGACGCCCATCACCATTCTCACTCATGAACAAGGTGACTGACAACCATTCTTGTTCTACAAGCATCTGAGGCTTAGTGAATATCTCTTGGATTCTTTAATCGGAATCTTCGTGGTATAGGCAGGACCTGATGGCAGCATTCAAGAGAATCCGGAAGGTCTAACCTTGTCTGTGGTATTCTGAGTAGGATTCAATGATTGAATGACTGTGACGTGCTTCAAACCTGTAACCTACTGGGCGTTAGTGACAGACGCAAAAGAGGGATTCTATTCCGGTAGGGGAGGGAACCAAACCGGTGATTGGCAGTACTGTGACAGAGTGCGTGCATTAGCTTTCACTGCGAGGATGGGAGGTAGCTGCTGACAACAGTGAAACCCTACACGAGCTTGCCATGGAAAGGAGTAAGAAGGATTGGATGAAGGCAGTAGGAAAGCAGAGAGACGGAAGGGAAGGCATCTTCATACACTTGTCTGAAGCTCTTACACCAATGATATACATAAGTATCACTATCTTTATCTTTTATGTTATTTTCGTTCATCACCATATACATTTGAGTTTGCCTGACTAAGATTTACAAGATGACCATAGCTTGCTTCAATGCTAACAATCTCCGTGGGATCGACCCTTACTCACGTAAGGTTTATTACTTGGACGACCCAGTGCACTTGCTGGTTAGTTGTGCGAAGTTGTGTAATGCCATGGAATTGAACCACCAAGTTTTTGGAGTTCATGACCAGGGATTATGAGAGTTGTAAAAAGTATTGTTCACAATTTCGCGCCACCAGTGTCTCTTGTGGATGTCTACTGAGAAATATGCAACATTGAGAAGACCCTACCACCTCAAAAACAAAAGAGGGAGAAGTCGGACAGAATACTGTGAGTACCACCGAATCTACGGACATCCTACTAACGAGTGTTTCGACATAAAGAATGTCATAGAGAAATTGGCAAGAGAAGGGCGATTAGTTCGGTACTTAGCCAATAAAGCGAAAGAACCAAGAAAAAGAGGTCGGACGAGTTGAAGGCCCACCTCACACTAAAGAGGTCAGACGAGTTGAAGGACCACCTCACACCAAAGAGGTCGGACGAGTTGAAGGTCGACCTCACACCAAAGAGGCCGGACGAGTTGAACGTCTACCTCATGCCGAAGAGGTCGGACGATTTGAAGGTCCACCTCACGCCGAAGAGGTCGGACGAGTTGAAGGTCCACCTCACGCCGAAGAGGTCGGACGAGTTGAAGGTCCACCTCACGCCGAAGAGGTCGGACGAGTTGAAGGTCCACCTCACGCCGAAGAGGTCGGACGAGTTGAACGTCCACCTCACACCCCTGAGAGACATGTTCATGGAGGATTCGCAGGAGTAGGGATCTCTAAATCATCTCACAAAAGACACCTCAAAGAGGTATATTAAGGAAGGGATAGAGGTTTAAAAAGGACAACGGAGGGCGAACAAGCCTTTCGAGATTTCAAAAATTCTTAGGGCAACCACCCATTCTTACCAGACCACGGGAAAGTGAAGAACTCATATTATACTTCGCAGTGGAAAGTCGGGCAATAGCCTCAGCACTAGTCAGAGAAGACAAAAGTGGGCAACAACCCGTCTACTTCATTAGCAAAGCTCTACAAAGGGCCGAACTAAACTATCAAAAGATAGAAAAGTTCGCCTACGCCCTCATACTCACCTCTCGACGACTCCACCCATACTTTCAAGATCGCACTATCAGAGTTCGGACTAACTAGTCGATAAAAGGCATCCTACAGAAAACAGACTTAGCTGGAAGAATCCTACAGTAGGCAGTCGAGTTATCCGAATGCGATCTTCAATATGAAGCTCGAACAACCATCAAATCACAAGAATCTGGCCGACTTCATTACAGAGTACACTGACACCTTGGGAACTCCCACAAAATGGAATCTCTACATGGACGACTCTTCCAACAAAACCGAGAGTGGTGCAGGTGTAATTATAGAAAGTGATCAGGGAACCCAAATCGAGCTAAGCAACCAAGCTGAATACGAGGCACTACTGGCTGGTTTAAGGCTGGCTAAGAAAGTAGGAGCTTACCGTGTCCAGTGATTCACAAGTAGTCACCTCACAAATAGAAGGGAGATACCAACCTAAGTATCCCATCATGAAAAAATACCTCGGGTAATTTGGGGGACCCTGGACAAAACCAGAGAACAGCTCGGGTAATTCGAGGGACCCTAGACAAAACCAGAGAACAGCTCAGACAATTCGGACGACCCTAGACAAAACCAGAAAATAGCTCAGACAAATTCGGGGGATATGATGTCCGACATATATCTCAGGAACAGAATGCTCGAGCTGATGTATTTTCAAAATAAGTCAGCACCAACAGCTCAGAGAATTTGGGAGATATGATGTCCGACATATATCTCGAAAACAACATGCCCGAGCTGATGTACTTTCAAAACTAGCCAACACCAAACCAGGGGGCAATAATAGAAGCCTCATCCAAAAAATACTGCAAAATCCATCAACCTCGAAGGAAGAAACGGTCCTAACCATATCAGGTCAAGGTCGTTCCGCCGGAGTCAAGGAAGGAAAACAAACCCTCTCCTCAGGGTCCGGCGACACCAACTCATAATTCTTCCCTACAAATTCTATGGAACCTCCTAAGTCGCACACAGTACTCAGGGTCAGCCACAGTAACACACATTAAAACTATAGAATCCAACCAGTCAGACATGCCGTCTAGGATCTTAGTAGACATCTCAGCAATATTTTTGCAGGAAGACATAGGTCAAATAGTCCTACAATAAGAAAAAGAAAAATGGGGTTACTACCAAATAACTCAGGCAAATAAGGAAACAACTCGGACAATAACAGCAGAACATCAAGTGTCAGATACAGCAGTAAAAGGGAAACCCCAGGACTCACACGAAAGTCCAGGGGCACCCTTTGGAGGCAACAACAGAGCAAAAACCCAAATACAAAGTCAAAGCTTTACAATGTAACATCACCTTGGCCGTTCACAAAGTGGGGACTCGACCTCCTCGGACCCCTTCCCCGAGGATCTGGACAAGTCAAGTTCCTCATTGTAGGGGTGGATTACTTCACAAAATAGATTGAGGCAGAACTCTTAGTTAATGCCACTGCTCAAAGAAGTCAGAAATTCTTGTACAAAAACATTGTTACAAGGTGTGGGGTTCCTTACTCCATCACCACAGACAATGGCACTCAATTCACGGAAACAGGTTTCAGGAAGTTGGTGGCTGACTTGAAAATAAAGCACCAATTCACATCCGTAGAACACCCACAAGCCAATGGACAAGTAGAAGCTGCCAACAAAGTCATACTAGCTGGGTTAAAACAAAGACTACAGGACGCAAAGGGAGTTTGGGCTGAAGAGCTCCCACAAGTTCTATGGACATATCGGACAACACCACACTTTACCACGGAGGAATCACCCTTCCGATTGACTTACAAAATGGAGGCAATGATCATAGTAGAGATCGAAGAAAGATCCCCCAGAATGATCATCTACAATGAAGAGGTCAACTCCCAAAACCAAAAGGAAGAACTCGACCTACTTCCAAAAATCCAAGAAAGAGCTCGGATCAGGGAGGAAGCACTAAAGCGTCGAATGGACCTAAGGTCGGTCAGGAGAAGGGAAGCTAGAAGCCAACTAGAAAGGACCATACCAAGTTGTTCAAAAGTACTGGGGAAAGGTCACCACAAAGTGTCCGACCTCGAGGGGCGAGAGCTACTAGGGTCATGGCATGCTTGTAATCTAAGAAAGGCGCCAGCCGAGATCTAAAAGATTGCCCAACCTAGAAGGGTAAGCATTAACATGTACACATTCTTATTCATATCTTCATTTTATTGTTTAAAAATTTGCAGATTCCCTACAAAAGTTTTTTTTTCTACCAAGACGCATTATTCTAAACGCAAAAATTCATCGTCCAATTTCTACAAGGTAGGCAAGATGAGAACAAAACTCATCGCCCGATCACGACAAAGGTCGACATGGTGAAAACCAAATTCACCACCCAACCACGACAAAGCTACAGGTCGGCAAGGTAAAAACCAAATTCACCGCCCGACAACGATGAAAATCGAATTCATCGTCCGGACTTCTACAAAATCGGCAAGATGAAAAGCGATGAAAATAGAATAATGCAAGAAGTTATCAAAAAGTGATCCATAGGAAAAGACCTGATGAGGTCTTAATAAAAATGGGTTGCTAGAAATAACTTAAAGACGGACCGACATAAAGAAGTCGGACCAATCGACTACAAAAGTTATAAAAAGTGATCCCTAGAAAGAGGCCTGGCCAGCCCTAAAAAGAAGATTACTAGAAATAACTTAGAATGGACTGACATGACGAAATCGGCCAAAAAAGCTACAAAAAGTTATAAAAAGTAATCCATAAAAAGAGACCTAACAAGGTCCAAATAAAATGGATTACTAGAAATAACTTAGAAGGGACCAAGATGAAGGAGTCAGCCCAAGCCAATTAAAGCGACAGAGTTATAAAAAGTAAACCCAAGGGATTACTAAAAACAACTCAAGACAATCCAACGAAAGGCGTGCGCTAGAAAAGACACAGTTCTGCCCAAAAAGCCACGACTCCACGACAAGGCTATCAAAATTGTTCAGACTAACTAAAAAGGGTTCTACAAGAACACTAAAAAGTTGTCGGACAAATTAGCCCCAAGGATCATCTCGACAAACAAAAAGAGGTTGGACAACAAAAGTACCAACACTCTACAAAAGATCCACAAAAGGGACAAAGACATCTCGCAACGGCCAGATAAAGGCCAGGAATGCTTTGCTGAAAAGGTACGAAGTCTTGAAAAAAGACACTACTTAAAAGGAAAGAGCACAAACGGCGCTAAAAAGTCATCCAAACAAACTATAAAAAGTGTTCCCATCAGAACATCACCTAAAAGGTTGTTGGGTTATGACTAAAAAGCTCGAACAGTGAAGACAAACAAGTCAGAAAAAGGCTGAAAAGCCCCCTCAACAAAGTAAAAGGGGCAATACCAGACTCATGCAAGGAGAAACTACTCAAAGTCAGGATGCTTGAGCACGACTTCCCCAAAGAGATCGAAGCTCTGAAAGCACGATCTCATGGAAAGATCCGAACTCAAGCAGGGGCACTGTTCATGCATCGGTTCGAGCTATAAAGGACTGGGTTGGCTGACTTGTTAGAAGGTTGGCCCATGACCAACCTCTTAGAAGGTTGGCCCATGACCGACCTCTTGAAAGGTTGGCCCATTACCGACCTCTTCTCAAAGAGCTCGGCCAAATCGCCATAAGAGGCCCAAACAGGCCCAAACGAAGGGACACAGCCGAAATCTAAAGGCAGCCAAGGCCTAGAAGGATAAAGGTAGATCCCCTTAAAGATAAGATGACTTCACTCAAAGATAAGATAAGATAACTATCTTATCTCCAGAAAGATCTTTCCACACTATTATAAATATATTGGAGCACCCAAGTATAACTCATACGCTGATTCTACTAAAAACCTGCTTAATACCCTTGCTAACTTAAGCATCGGAGTCCTTTGCAGGTACCACCACCCTCCGGTGACGAAGGATCAGCACCACCACCAAGTCCAACAAATCGGACACGGCGGCTCCAGCCACCATCATCAAGTCGGACACAACAGCACCAACCGGTACAGAAGATCTCGTCCGAGATCGACCTACAGTTTCAGGTAACCCTCGGAACAACTTCTCTACCAAAAGGGAGTATAACCCACCATCAAAGGTGGAGCTATTTAAAAGGTGGTTATTAACTCCACCTCTATACTTATAAGTATCCTGACACTCACAAGTAGGGTGCACATGGGACCGAGTGAAGACAGGTTCGCCTTAACCTGGACCTAGCCATAAATAATGACCGGGTCTATTTTTGAGATTCTTACTCAGTCCTAGACCCGATGAAATCACACTACTTTCGGGCTACACTAAAAACGAGTCTTGATAAACTTTATGTCAAAAATTATGATGCACTTATTTATGAAAAAGAAAAAAAAACATACTTGCTACCGAGACGTTGATATCCATACTTGAATTTAAATTTGTCCATAAATTCTAATTTCATGCTTCTTTGATCTATTTCTTAATTCAACAAATGTGTTTAAAAATAAAATAATAAGCTTATAATTAATAAACATAATATTAGAATTAATTTTAAATATATATACATTTTTAATCCCCTACATTGTACATGGACGGGTGAAGCTAAGTTCGCCTTGACCCGGATCCAATCCTAAATAATAACCAGGTCTATTTTTGAGACCCTTATCCGGCCGTAGACTCAGTAAAATCAAACCAAATTAGCCAAAGTATTCGGGGCTAGACCGGGTCTTCGGACCGATCCGAGTCATGTGCACCCCTACACACAGGTATTTTTCGAACTCCAATCTATTAAAAACCTACCTAAAATCCTTTCTAATTTAAGCATCGAAATTCTTTACAGATATTACCCCTATCTACGTCGAACTCCACCTCAAAAGGAACTTAGATCTCACATTTAGACTCAAATTATAGTTTCAGGTAACTCTAAAAAATAATTTCTTTGCGAGAAAAGTATCCAAATTTAAACATAAATTTTATTCATGTGCAGATTTGTAAATATTATGAACTTTACCGTCTTTTATGGGTATGAAGTAAGTTTTGTTTATTCATAGGTAATGTTTTAAACTTTTGTTGGTAGAAATAGTAGTTTTTTTTATTTTTTATTTTTTGGTTAAGTTTCGGCCAAAAGTCCAAAACAGAAAAAGGGGCTTACTGTACTCTTGTTGTGTAAAAGGGGCAAAAACGTAAGTTAATGTTTTTCTATTTTTTCTTCAGTTTTGTAAATTATAAAGAATTTTTGTAGTTTTTATATCACTGTCGATTTGTGTCATTTCGTGTATATACATGTAACGGATTGGTTCAACCCTACCGATGGGTCGTTGTTCGTCAGTGTAGTTTAAATTACTATGTTATCCAAGTTTGTAAACATCAGATGAGTTAATGATCGGCAAACACCGGTTAGTTACTATAAAAAAAAAAAATTATATTAAATTTTACCTATTATGCGAGTCTAAATTTAGTATAATAATTTTTATGTATTATGCAAATCTAAATTTAGTATAATATAATGAAAAAGTATATAGGTCAAGAGGTGGCCAGCTAAAAAATAAATAATTTAATTAATTTATAATTATTTTAATTAATTTTATTCATTTATGTTATAAAATATTTGTATTTAATTGGTTTTAATGGAAAATTCAATTTTAAATGGATATATTGAGATATTCTCGTCGGTATCACGGTGAAAAGCCTACCAAATTCATTTTCGAGTCTTCATTTTTTCTCTCTCTCTATGACGTTAGGCAAATCCTTGTTTTTAATCCAAACAGCGAAAAAGCATCAATCTCTTCTATCCAAGGCATACTCACGGCACATCCTTATTGGTAAACACTTGTTTCTTAACGTCGTTAGCGGTGCTGCGATTCATCGTGGTTCTAATTCTTCCGGAAAACAATGCAATAATTCACTATTTTTATCATCAATTGTCTCTATACTATCAATTAAATCATTCAACTTCCGTAACTTCCTCTTTGCAACGCGCCACCACGAGTCCCCCACCATCTATGCAACGCCGTCCAAGACATCGTCGTCGGCCACTCTACTGTCTTTTCCTCCTTCTATTTAGTTTTGATGATTCTTTTAACTAGTTTTTTATATTTCTTTTCCTAAATTTCGGACAATTCTTTTTATTAGTTTTGGATGATTCTTTTTCCTATGTAGTTTTGGATGATTCTTTTTCCTGTGTTTTGTATTTTTTTTTAGGATTTAAATGATTCTTTTTATTAGTTTTGGATGATTCTTTTTCATATGTTTTGTATGTTTTTTTCTTAGGATTTGAGTGATTCTTTATCTTATGTTTTGGTGTGTTTTTTTTTAGAATTTCGAAATTTTTTTAAAAAGAGAAATTAGGGTTTGCTTAATAAATGGTAAAAGGTGAATTAGAGTAAAAAGAGATAATTAATAATCATTAATTTTGTATCGTTTAAAATATAAAATTTAAATAATCATTAATTAATGATTATTAATTAATATAGAGTGAAATTCAAAATCGCTTGTTGGCTTATTTTTTGCTAGACCTCTCTTGGTTCCGTAGCAGAATTCTAATATAATAATAGCGGTTTCGCTAGAAAACTAAGTAGGAGGGTAGCCAACTAGAGCCAACTAATTGAAAGGGTGAAAATTCAAGTGCAGTCGACTTCACGTAAAGTTGATAATTGAGAGCGATTAGATGATTTGACTGATTTGACTAAATTTTCATCTAACGACTCTCAGTTATCAACTTCACATAAAATTGACTGCACGTAAATTTTCACCAGTTGAAAAATAGGAGATTTGTTATAAAAAAGAAAAAATATCTCTCCACTCTCTTAATTTTTTGAATTTTAAAATTAAAAATATAAAAAATTAACTTGAGTTGACTTATGTTGTAGTTGGCTCCCTAGACTTATTTATACGTTAAACACACGACTCGGTAATTGATACAGTTGGTTCATTCAATCATCTCTGCTATTTTTCTCTTTTCCCTCTCTACAAGTAATTCACACACTCTCTACCTTGCTCTCAATCAGCCGTATGTAAAGACCTCACCACCCATAAGGTGATCTAATGCTACCGTGCTTTAATTGCATTATTTGGCCATTTGCAATACAGTTTTACGAGATATATATAGTTTAAAATGTATACTGTGATCCATTATTAGGAATTAATTAGGAGTAATATTTAAATGTCCTTGTCACTAAATGTTTCTCTTTTTACATGTTGGAGACTTGGAACTTGTTAGAGCTACCTCCACGTTGCTTCCTTCGACTAGCATTGTTAAAGACATGTTGAATTTTCACATGGTGATGGGACGAACACGATGAGATGTTAATCGCGTTATTGTGAAAAAGCAATATGATTTTCCATGCACGCGGAATTGGAAGAAAGAAATAAATCGAGCAGAAAGGGACAAAAGAAAAAAAGAGAAGGGGACGGGTGGAAGGCAGATCTTCTGCAGATTAATTTACACTTAAGCATGGTTGATTTTTATTGGTAACCATTTTAAAATCACCCAAGAGATGTATATATTTATACTTTGAATGGTAAATGTGATATGTGAAATTAATGTGTACGAGAAATGCAATCAGGGATGATATAGTTTATTTTTACCAAAATCATGTATAGCTAAAACCGAGTAAAAAATATATTTCGATTTATTAAACAAGTTTATATGTTTATATTAATATTAAATATCGGAAATTAAAACTAACTATAACGATATAATATAACAAAATTTAATTTTAATTTATGTGTGTAATTAAATATTGCGTAAACTAAGCTCCCAAAAACAAAAGAAAAAAAGAAAAAAACGAGTTTATGTGCTAATTGGGAACATTTCAGAAGCTAAGCCACAAAAGAAAAATCTTCAGACAAACGAAAGAGACTAACGTGGAAAAAGTGTTGAAGGAATAATGATAACGTTTTTTTTCTATCTTGGAGCACGGTTTACTTTGACTCAGCTTCATCCAAGTCGGTGTGTGTGACCGCACCTTCTGTGTCACTCTAGTCTTCCTTTGCATTCATTTCTACGCTTCTGGCCACAGTTTGCTGTTACTTTGGAATGCAAACCACGGTACAGAAAAATAAAGAGCCTTGTTCATAGGTCCTGAACCACATTGTCTCCATCATTATTTATTAATCTATACAGTTCTTCATCCTTGCATTGTGTGTTCTGTATCTCATACCAGAATCCAATGAGAATTTCATTTGTTCCATGGCTTTCCTTCATATTCTGCTATTGGTATTGGACTCATCATGGTGTTGCAATCACTGTGGTCCATGGCCAATGTCTCGAGGATCAACAACAATTGCTGCTTAAATTGAAGAGCAGCCTCAAATTCAAGCATCAATTTTCCAGCAAATTGGTGTCTTGGAATGAAAGCATTGATTGCTGCCAGTGGAATGGTGTAACATGTTTTGATAATAGACATGTTTCTGGTCTTGACCTGAGTCTGGAATCAATCCAGGGTGGTTTCGACAATTCAAGTAGCCTTTTCAGTCTCCAAAATCTCCAAGTTTTGAATTTGGCTATCAATAACTTCAACTCAGTGATACCAGCAGGATTCAACAAGTTGAAGAACTTGACTTATCTGAATTTGTCATATGCTGGCTTTGTGGGAGATATTCCAGTAGAGATTTCACAGTTGACAAGGTTAGTTACTCTGGATATTTCTTCCTTCTGTTCTTATTTCGCACAGCGACAACTAAGATTAAAGAATCCAAACATGCAAAAGATTGTCCAGAAGCTCACCAGGATTCGGCAACTGTATCTGGATGGTGTCACTATAACAGCTCAGGGACATGAATGGTGCAATGCTTTGTTGCAACTACCAAATTTGCAAGAAGTGAGCATGTCATGCTGCAATCTCTCAGGACCCCTTGATTCTTCGCTTACTAGACTTAAGAATCTCTCGGTGATTCGACTCGATGGGAATGATTTCTTTTCATCTGTTCCAGAATCCTTTGCCAATTTCAGAAACCTAACCTCCCTGAGCCTTAGTGATTGCAGCTTGAGAGGAAAGTTTCCAGTGAAGATCTTTGAGGTAGCAACAATGTCTGATATAGACATCTCATTCAACATGGATCTTCATGGCCCTTTGCCAGAATTTTCGCTGAATGGACATCTTCGAAAGTTGGTTGTAAGTAACACAAGTTTATCAGGAGCACTACCTGTATCTATAAGTAATCTGAGTCAGTTATCCCACTTAGATCTTTCTTTCAGCCAATTTAATGGAACACTTCCTATTTCATTGTCAAAACTCAAGGAACTCACCTATCTGGACTTATCATTCAATAACTTTAGTGGTCCAGTTCCATCTTTCTATATGTCCAAGAATCTCACACATTTAGACATGTCTTTCAATCTCCTCAATGGATGCCTTCCTCCTTCTCTTTTTACACTTCCATTCATTCGACTTATTCAACTTTCCGACAACAATTTTCAGTGTCCTCTGCATGTACTTTCAAGTTCTACTTCCAACGTGTTGGAGACTCTGGATTTAAGCAATAACAATTTACAAGGGTCCATTCCTGTAACTATTTTTCAATTCAAATCACTTGGTGTTCTGCAGTTGTCCTCCAACAAGTTCAATGGAACAATACAGATAGATATGTTTCAAAAACTTGAATACCTAACCACACTAGATCTTTCACAGAATAACTTGTTAATAGATGCAAATGTTAGGGACTCACATCTATCTTTCCTCCCCAAAATGAGGAATGTAAAGTTGGCTTCCTGCAATTTGACAAAATTCCCAAGTTTTATAAGAAACCAATCCAAATTAGTTTCTTTGGACCTCTCAAGCAACAATATTCAAGGATCTATACCTAGATGGATTTGGCAACTTGGGTCCCTCACTCAATTCAACATCTCCAACAATTTTCTCACCATGATTGAAGGACCTGTGCAGAATGCTAGTTCTACTTTGAGTGTGATTGACCTTCACTCGAACCAACTCAGGGGCAACCTTCCAGTATTTCCAGTACATGCCACTTATTTGGACTACTCAATGAATGACTTCAGCTCCTCTATTCCACCAAAGATTGGAAGCTACCTTTCATCCATAATTTTCATGTCTCTTTCAAGAAATAGATTAGTTGGGAGTCTTCCTGAATCATTGTGCAATAATTCAAATCTTCTAGTTCTAGATTTTTCCTACAATCAACTTAAAGGGACAATTCCAAGGTGCTTAATGCAATCTGAGACCGTTGTGGTGTTAAATCTGCAACATAACCAACTCAGTGGAAACATCGATTTCACCTTTCCGGTATCTTGTAAATTAAGGACTTTAAATCTCAATGGAAATCAACTGGTTGGTCCAATTCCTAAAACTCTTTCGAATTGCAAAGAATTAGAGGTCTTAAACATTGGAAATAATCATTTTAATGATGGATTTCCATGTTTCTTAAAGAAGTTATCCACACTTCGTGTGATGGTTTTGCGGGAAAATAAAATGCATGGTATCATTGGATGTCCTAATATCAGCAGTAACTGGCAGATGCTCCAAATTGTTGATCTGGCTTTGAACAACTTTAGTGGCTTACTTCCAGGAAAAACCTTCAAAACTTGGAAATCAATGATGCTTGATGAGGATCCGGGTATATTAAATTTCAGTCAAATTCAATCTCAGGTACTTAAATATAGTAGTGGTGGTATTTACTATCATGATTCAGTGACAGTTGCCATCAAAGGTATACAAGTAGAGCTCGTTAAAATCCTAAATGTGTTCACTATTATTGACTTCTCATCCAACAAGCTTCAAGGGCCAATACCAGAAGAACTCATGAACCTTACAGGACTTGTTGCTCTGAACTTGTCACATAATGCTTTCACAGGCCATATACCACCATCAATAGGGAATTTAAGACAACTCGAGTCGTTGGACCTGTCTATGAATCATTTTGAAGGCAGCATTCCCACACAGCTTGCAGATTTAAGTTTCCTTTCATACCTGAACCTCTCCTATAATCAGCTGGTTGGAAAAATCCCTATAGGCACACAGCTTCAATCATTTGAAGCAACTAGCTTCGCTGGCAATGCAAGATTATGCGGTCCTCCTTTAACCCGAAACTGTAATGAGGCCTCTGATATTCCTAATGCCAATTCAACAGATGAAGCACACACAGATTCAGGAGACACATTAGATTTGTCATTCTTATTAGGTGGAGTGGGTTTTGGTGTTGGAGCAGGACTGGTTGTTGCCCCATGTATGTTTTGGAAGAGGGGAAAGAAATGGAACAACCACATAATTGATACCATTCTCCTAACTGTTCTTCCAATGTTTGGTCAGTCATATACACCCATTGATAATGATGATGAGACAGAAGAAGATGCTGAAGAAGAGGACTCAGATATGGACGAGGAGAGTGATTATAGTGAAGATCAAGATATATTCAGTTATCTGTTTCAAGAGAGGTATTGTGTTTCATGCTCCAAGTTTGACATCAGCAACAAGAAGGTTCTACATGATCCGAGGTGTACATGCTACCACTCACCAATTGTTTCAATTTCTATTTATTCAAAATCATGTTCTTCTTAGTATGTATATATGTATGTATGTTTACAATTGCACATAGAATTCATCCCAGGGGTTGCAAACAATAATGAGAAAAAGCAATTTTTCAGGTGGTTCTGGGGCATTGTGTGATTATCACAAATTTCATTGAAAAATGGAATGCCAGAACCTTTCATTAAGGACTTCTATCAAATACTTAATACAGTTAGGACCAGTCACTGAAATTGCAACAATGTCTAACATTACGCACCAAGTGGACGTTCTTTCTGCATTATCAACTGCATGAACTTGTAGTTGTACCGATTTTTCTGCATTGCTGAGAAAATAGCTAACAATTCAAATGAGTGAAAAATATTGCATGTATAAGATATAGTTAGAGCAAAAGGATTGGTTACATTCCAAGGTGCTATAGATATAACTGTCAATGTGGATTAAGGCTTGGTTTGGTAAAGTTTTTCGAAGATATGCTTGTACTTTTTAAAATCTCAAGCTCCTTATTTTGTGTTCGGTAAATCAAAAAGACCATGTGTTTGTACTTGCAGTTTTTAAAAGATCGAGATACTTTTGAAAGCACTTAAGATAGAGTTTTTCAAAGTTGATGTTTTTCAAAATTTAAAAGTCTAATATAATCTTATATGTTAACTAATTTTCAAATTTAATGTTTGCATTTATGTCTATTATAGTATTTTTAAAATTTAAAAGCTAGTTTACCAAATGCAATTATTGTTGCTTGTGTTTATTACAAGCTATTTTAAATTTGATTTACCAAACACAAATGCTACAATTTTTAAAAATCTATCTTTTAAAAATTAACTTTTATAAGTTATTTTTAAAAAATAAAAATTTTACCAAACTAAGTCTAAGTAGCACAAAAATTTTGACTCTAACTAGAACCCAATAGAGGGATCAGGGCTTTGCCCAGGTTTAGTTTTATTGAGTTAAGTTTGATTTTGGGTTATACATATATGATGACAAACATGATTTAGGTTGAAAGTCCAAGTCTGTTTAATGAATGCGTACTAGTGATGCAAGCCCATTTGCTTACTCCTTAGCCCAAGTTAATGTTGCTTCAGCAACTCTAAAGCATCAGCCCATTATATGCTAATGAGATACAAATCAAAACATATGAGCATACAGAAAAAGATCTAAATGTTCATGGTTTGAACACATGTAGAAAAGGTAAAGTAACATTCGTCAATATTATGGGACAGCTGTGGCTCTAGCAAAGTAACAAGACACAAGGATAATTCCACTACTCCAAAGACATCAGTAAAGTAAAGTTCAGAATATAGGAGAGCAAAAAATAAAATTGCAAGAGTGCAGAAGTAGTGGAGCAACCTCTCGGATAGCAGAAATAATGGAGCAGAATGAAAAAAAATACATGCCAAGAAAGACAGTAGATCCAAGGACAACAGAGGTGGTAGAGTGGCTCATCAACAAGCAGTGTTAGTGGAGCAGAATGAAAAAAAGATTGCATGCCATTGAAAACAGCTACAACAGGTTGATGGTACAAGGAATCGGAAGAGACAATGAAAAACAAATTGAAAAAGCAAGTTGATTCTATAAAAGAGGCCTCACTCCAACATTTGCAAGACAAGAAAAAGAAAGAAAATCCAAGAGCATTATCTAAACATACTTGAGTTGAATTCTTTTTCTTCTATTTGTGCTTCCTTTCTATTTTTTGTTATAGTTATCTAAAGTTATCTTTCTATAATTGAGAAAAAGGCTAATTATGTGAGTAGAAAAAGTCATGAGAGAAGAGTCAAGAGAGATGCACAAAAAAGCCAAATGAATTATTTCTACATAATTTGGTTTTAGTGAACTAGGATTAGTTCTCCTTGCCAAGTTGGAATAGTACTTGGTGATAATTTGAACCTTGTTAGGTTTCTCTTTTAAGTTGGGACAACACTTGGGAAGCTGAGCCTTGGAGTAGAAAGCTTAGTAAAAGATACTAGATTAATTAGGTTGTAATTAATTAATATTGATGATTGTAATCAATTTGATTATAGTGAAAATTCTACCATGGTTGTGGTGAAAACTAGACATAGATTTCATGGCACATAGAAAACAAACCAGGATACATGCTGGCCTCTTTCTCTTCTTCCATTCTCTGATTTTATCTGGTGTATGAGACAAAACGAAAAAAATCTCTTGCATAATTGACATTCGCAAAAACAGAGCTCAAAATTTTAATTCTGAATTAACTTGATTCGACCACCCCTTCTCAAGTTCTAGCAAATCCATCAATTGGTATCAGAGCAAGGTTTTAAAAAGTCAAGCTTCACAACTTGGAGTAAAGGTTCATGGCCAACAATATGGGTCATAATATCATGGCGTACACACTCACCGAAGGGCAGTCTAACAATAGACTTTCCCACTTCAACGGCAGCAATTATTCATACTGGAAGGAGAGAATGCGAATCTTCGTTCAGTCAATCGACTAGAACATCTGAAAGATTATTATCAATGGACTAGACATTGTAACAAAGGAAAATGCTGATGGAGATGTGGTGCCAAAGGAAGACAATGAGTGGACAAAGAAAAAAAAGAAGAAGGTTGGGCAATCAACCTAATGCACTGTGCTATTAGTTTTGAAGAATACAGAAAAATTTCAAGGTGCAAAATGGCTAAAGAAATTTGGGACAAGCTCAAACTCACCCATGAAGAAACCAAGTAAGTAAGAGAGACCAGGATTAATATGCTGATGAAGGAGTATAAGATGTTTAACATGAAGGAGGATGAAAGTATCGATCAAATATTCGAAAGATTCTCAATAATAATTAATAACCTGGATGCCATAGGGAAGAGCTATTCTGAAGAAACCTTGGTAAGGAATTTTGAGGAGCCTTACTGCCATCGCTGAAAGAAATAATTTGGTAAAAAATCACTTATGATGAGCTAAAAGGCAAGTTGCTAGCCTATGAAACTACTCACATGTCTCAAGACAGAGATGACAAAAACAAAAGTGTAGCATTGAAATAAAAAATGATAGCCAAAGAAGAGAAATCTAATGACAGTTTCTCAGATGAAGAAATGGTACTCTTTGCAAGAAAAATAAGAAGATTACTGAAATTCAAAAATAAAGGCAAAGGAGGTTCTTCATCCAAAGAATTCAAGAAGGATCAACCCAAGTTTATCTATCACCACTACAAGGAATCGGGTCACTTCAAGTCCGACTGTCCTCAATTGAAGAAAGGCAAAAAATCAAAGAAGGACAAAAAGAAAGTGATGATGGCAACATGGGAAGACTTGGAAAATGACACTGATTCTGAAGATGAAGAAGATTCATATCAAGAGGCTCAACTATACTTAATGGCTGACCACACTGATATATAGATGAGGTAGATTTTTCTGACTTATCTATTGATGATGAATTGCACTACATTATCAAAGATTTTACTGTGAATTCTAAGAAACTCTTTGATAAATATGTTAAATACAAGAAAGATAATGAAGCATTGAGAGCTGAAAATGAACATTTATTATAGAAAGTTAAGGCAACCGAAGCTTGTGATGAAAATTCTTTAAAAGGAGAAAATAATGCTTTGAGAGCTAAATTAAATAAATTCAAACTCAAGTATTCGGTTTCAGCCTTTACTAATTTAATTGCTAAAAATGAAAGGTTAAATGAGAAAATTAACAATCTTAATGAAGACTTAGCAAAATTTGTTCAAGGTTCGCAAAATCTTGACAAATTACTTGCTTATCAAAGATCTAGCTTTGAAAAATCATTACTTGGATTCTAAGAGGAAAGCAAATCTATTTTTAAATCAACATTTCAAAAATTTGAAGCTTCCTCTTTGATGTGTGAGCATCTTATACCCTTTTATAATTGTTTTTAGTTAGATTTTATTACGTTTTATTATATTTTAGTGCAAAATTCATCTTTGGATGCTACTTTGAGTTTTTCTTGTGTTTTTTATTCTTTTAGGTGAAATTCGAAACAGTTTGGAGAAGTTTGGAGTAAGAATAGAAAATGTTGTCAGCTTTTCCCCCTGAGCGCTGAACACCCAAACTAGCGTTCAACGCCAGCAAGGGGCGCTCTCCTCTATGAGCGTTCAACGCTCAGACTGGCGCTGAACGCCAACATGCAGACCGAAACACACACCTATTGGGCCTCCAAGTAGATTTTAGTACTTATTAGTTATCTTATTTTATCTTTGTAATTTTTATATTTAAAATAATATCTTTTAGGTTTAGTATTTATTATTTGGTTAGTATTTAAAGGAGGAGATCACCTAGGTTTATTGAGAGATCTTCTTCTTTTTCACATCTTTTTAGAAACCTGTTTTCTTTGTAAAGTTATGAGCAACTAAACCTCCTGGTTAAGGTTAGGAGTTCTGTTTATTTCTATATATTAGGATTATTATTCTTCTATTTTAATTAATGTTTGATTCAATTCTAAGGTATTATTTTTGTTCTTAATCTTATAAATTTGGGTAGAACGAGAGTATGACCCTTATTCTACATAAGCTCTTGTGATTCTCGAGAGAGCTATCTCGCTTGAGCTACAGCTTGAAAACACTCCTCTGGTGGACGAAATTGTGATCACATCAATGTAGTATTCTTTGTTGTTGTATGGAATCATTATTATGGCACTTATGTGTGGACACAACTCCGTTCAACTAACCAGCAAGTGTACTGGGTCGTCCAAGTAATACCTTACGTGAGTAAGGGTCGATCCCACAGAGATTGTTGGTATGAAGCAAGCTATGATCACCTTGTAAATCTCAGTTAGGCAGATTAAATGGTTATGGGTTTCGAAAATTAATAATAAATAGAAAATAAAATAGTAAATAGTTACTCATATAATTCCATGGTGGGAATTTCAGATAGGCGTATGGAGATGCTGTGCTCCCCTCGTATCTCTACTTTTTTATTTCATTCATCCAGTCCTTCTTACTCCTTTCCATGGCAAGCTGTATGTAGGGCATCACCATCATCAATGGCTACTTTTAATCCTCTCGGGAAAATGGTCCTATGCGCTGTCACTGCACGGCTAATCGTCTGGAGGCATCACCCTTGTTGATAGCTACATCCCATCCTCTCAGTGAAAATGGTCCAAATGCTCTGTCACAGCACGGCTAATCATCTGTCGGTTCTCAATCAGGTTGGAGTAGAATCCCTTGATTCTTTTGCGTTTGTCATCACGCCCAGCCTTCAGGAGTTTGAAGCTCGTCACAGTCATTCAATACCGGAATCCTACTCGGAATACCACAGACAAGGTTAGACTTTCCGGATTCCCGGGATCCTACTCGAAATACCACAGACAAGGTTAGACTTTCCAGATCCCCATGAATGCCATCATCTATCTAGCTTATACCACGAAGATTCTGTTGGGGAATCTAAGAGATATGCGCCCAGCCTAGAGTAGAACGGAAGTGGTTGTCAATCACGCGCGTTCATAAGTGAGAATGATGATGAGTGTCACGGATCATCACATTCATCAAAGTGTTGTGCAACGTATATCTTGGAATAAGAATAAAAGAGAATTGAATAGAAAGTAATAGTAATTGTATTGAAACTTGAGCTCCACACCCTTAATCTATGGTGTGCAGAAACTCCACCGTTGAAAATACATAAGTGAAAGGTTCAGGCATGGCCGAATGGCCAGCCCCCTAAAACGTGCTCAATGGCCTCCTAAGATGAAGAATAAAACAAAACTGAGACCAAAGATGAAACGTGTTCAAAAGACGACTAATACATTAGTAAAAAGTCTTATTTATACTAAACTAGCTACTAGGGTTTACATGAGTAAGTAATTAATGCATAAATCCACGTCCGGGGCCCACTTGGTGTGTGTTTGGGTTGAGCTTGATCTATCCACGAGCTGAGACTTTTCTTGGAGTTGAACGCCAAGTTATAACGTGTTTTGGGCGTTCAACTCCGGATCATGACGTGTTTCTGGCGTTTAACTCCAGACAGCAGCATGTACTTGGCGCTCAACGCCAAGTTACGTCATCAATTTCCGAATAAAGTATGAACTATTATATATTGCTGGAAAGCTCTGGATGTCTACTTTCCAACGCCGTTGAGAGCGCGCCATTTGGAGTTCTGTAGCTCCAGAAAATCCATTTCGAGTGCAGGGAAGTTAGATTCCAACAGCATCAGCAGTCCTTTTGTCAGCCTTTTTTCAGAGTTTTACTCAAGTCCCTCAATTTCAGCCAGAAATTACCTGAAATCACATAAAAATACACAAACTCATAGTAAAGTCCAGAAATGTGAATTTAACATAAAAACTAATGAAAGCATCCCTAAAAGTAGCTTGAACTTACTAAAAACTACCTAAAAACAATGCCAAAAAGCGTATAAATTATCCGCTCATCATCCTCCTAAACTGCGAATTACCTGGACTAATTAGGATATGTGACAT
Organism: Arachis stenosperma; assembly: GCF_014773155.1. Lineage (NCBI taxonomy): Eukaryota > Viridiplantae > Streptophyta > Magnoliopsida > Fabales > Fabaceae > Arachis > Arachis stenosperma. Next base: position 120,484,057 of record NC_080380.1, on the reverse strand, counting down.
AAAATCCAGTTAGTTTTGGGTAATTGAGGTTTTTATGGCACTAAACTAGTTTTCTGAATTTCACCATCTGATCTGAATTGAATGACTACGAGAGTGGCTTTTAATGAGGATTAGAGGAAATTAAATCGCTAAGAGATTAGGTTTTGATCACTTATAGTTTGCCATAGAATGAATCATTGATTGTTAAAATAATTGGTAAGACGTTTTAATCCGGAAAGATAAACATCTCCGAGACTTTAACTATTTTTTCATCATTGTTTTACACCAAATCTGTTTATTTGCTTTCTTTTGTTTATGCGTTTACAACAACAACACCCTTTTATTGTTTGCCTGACTAAGTCCAACAAGATAACTATTGCTTGCTCAATCCGACAATCCTCGTAGGATCGACCCTCATTCACCTGAGGTATTATTTGGATGACCCAGTGCACTTGCCGGTTAAGTTGTGCGAGTTCTAAATTTGCGCACCAAATTTTTGTCGCCGTTGCCGGAAATTGTTCGTGATTGACAACTACCGGTTGTCTTGTTGCTTAGATTAGGTATTTTTTATTATTTTTTGTTTAATTATATCTCTCTTGATTTTCGAAATCTTTCTTATTTAGGTTTCTTAATTTTCGATTGTTATCTTATTTATCTTTTCCTTAATTTCAATTTTTTTCTTTTATTTTAGCTATCTTATTTTTATTTGATTTCAAATTTTAAGTTTGGTGTCCTTAGTGATTTTTTTTTGTTTAATTAATTTCTTTTTAATTTTCGAATCATATCTTGTTTATTTTTCTTGATTTTCGATCTTTATTTTATTTATTTTTTTTATTTTTAAATTTTGTTTTAGCTAATTTATTTTTTATTTAATTTCAAATGCCAAGTTTGGTGTCCTTTAATATCTCCTTTAGATCTTGCATTCTTATTTATAGAATTTTCTTTTTTTAGCTAATTGTTTACTTTATCTTATTTTATTTCTTTTAGTATATCTCATTGGGAGTTTTCTACACTCTTTAACATAGAGACTGCCATGCCACCTCTTTTTCTTTGTTTCTTGTTATCTATGAGCAAGAACAGGGATAAGGAATCCCTACTTGATTTTGATCCTGAATTTGAGAGGATCTTAAGGTAGCATTTACAACAAACCCAAGCTTATAAACCGGAGAGAATCTCACAGAACTTTTTGAGAAGGAACCACTATGGCAGCTAACAATCTAAACGCTGGAGAAGAAGCAAGGAAGGTGCTTGACTCATACACTATACCTACTACTGACTTCTATGGGCGCAACATATCAATACCTATCATTGGTTCCAATAACTTCGAGGTTAAGCCTCAATTGGTCACTCTAGTGCAACAAAATTATCAGTTTCATGGACTCTCGCAGGAGGACCCCAACAAGTTCATATTTGATTTCCTGCAAATATATGATACTGTTAAGACAAATGGAGTGAACCTCGAGGTTTACAAGCTCATGCTCTTTTCTTTTGTTGTAAGGGACAAAACAAAGCTATGGCTGGATTCTCAACTTAAAGAGAGCTTGGACATATAGGATAAGGTGGTCACTAAATTTTTGGCCAAGTTCTTTTCATCCCAAAAATTGAGTAAACTTAGAGTGAAAGTCTAGACCTTCAAATAGAAATTACCTTCAAACTGAGTAAGCTTATAATTTAATTACTTTTTAACTTTTTCTCACTCACTTTCTTTCAATGCTCCCTACCTTTTAACACACCCTTTCTTTTCTCTTATCACCTTTATTTCGTTTTTTTTTTTCAACTCACTTAATATAATATATGCTTATTTTTTTTAGAAGGTCTACTATATAAATTTTTAAAAATATCCACACTATAAATTTTATGTGTTTAACTTAGTGACACCAAGCATTTACCTATTTGCAATGTCTGAACATTTTAAATTGAAGTTGTATCAATTATGACACTGGTGTTTGGTATAATTTTGTTTCATTTTAATGATATTAATTAGTTATTATAATTTGTTGCTAATAACTAACTTTATTTTTACTTGTTATGTTACTAGACCATTCAACAAGTTCATTCTTGATAATTTATGTTTATTTTTTGTTATTGGTTTGTCATTAGCTAGAATCATCCATAGAGAACTATTTAATTTTTAATTAATAAAAATATTTTTTTTTAAATTTAATATTTTTATATTAACCCAATTTTTTTAAAAGAGGTGAGCAAATTTTAATTAAAAAAATTAAGTAAAAAATTTAATTTTTTTATTATTTTATATAATTTAATAAAAATATGTTTATTATTTAAATATAATATTATATTAATAAAAAATAAAATTATCCACTATAAAACTTCAATTCATTTGATAAAATATTTCAAACACTAGAATTCAATTCAATTTTATACTTTTTCTCAGTCATTTAAAACACTAAAATTCAATTTAATTTTATACTTTTTCTCGTTCATTCAAAACATTAGAATTCAATTCAATTCTATATTAATTAAAAGTTTTTAAATAAGACATCAAAAATATGTCACGTCAATTTTATCATTAAGTATAAAATTTTAATTTTTATATAATAAAATAAATAAATTATCTCTAAAATAAATATAATATTAAATATAACAAATATATAATTTTAAATATTATATACATAAAATTATAAATATTAAATTAAATAAGATAAATTTAAATATTCTATCTCTAGCATTACTCTAAGATATAATACTTTTCAAATAAGCAATAAATTATTTGCTGCATGCTCTAGAATTTTAGAAGCATAAACTCTTTCCTTTTTGGAGCTTGGTTTACGTAATATGTAATTACACACATAAAATAAAAATTAAATTTTTGTTATATATCTTTATAGTTATGTCTTTAAATTTAAGAAATTTAATATAAACATTTTAATTTGTTTAATAAATCGAAATATATTTTTGGCTCAGATTTAGCGATATATATATAACGAAACGGATAGAAACGGGTATCACTGCCTCCGACCCAATGAAAGACTGGCATGTCGCAACATCCATAATTGCTAGTCCTAAACCCATTTTTTTAAACCTTTTCTCCTACTAAGTTGCATCTTGTCGAGTTATGCAGTGGTTTTAGAAAAGACAAACTAGGATTCACTGGTAAAAATTAGGATGGAAAATATAATTTTATTTGAAAGAAATAGTAAATTTGAGGATTCAGATTACATTTAACTTCAATCTTCTGTTTTGATGTGTGAAAAGTTTATTGAGCAAAAATCTAAGAATTAATAAAATCTTAAAAACACATGCATGTTGCAAAGAAAAGTTAAACTGTCTAAAGAGCAAGAACATGGTATACTACCTTCATAAATATGAGCTAACAGTAAGAGCTGCATTATCCAATTGTCATAAACACATCCTTGTTCTGTTTTACAAATGGATTATTCTTCATTTATCATATTCAACTCTTCGACCATATCTCAAATTAAAAACCAGCAATAAAAGCATACCTCAAACACATCTATATAACAAATATGTAGTTTTCTGAAACATTTCATAACCATGCATTATTGCATGTGTAACTATGTATGTATCAATGGATGCACACATGCATGCATCACTTTTGCTACTTTATTACAACTTAGGTCTCATGATAAAATAAAAAAAAGATAAAAATTGAACTTAGTTGTTGCTGCTTTCTCTCACTTGCCTTGATGACCTGCTCAACAGAATCATTATTTTTACACAACTGATTATCAGAATTCAAAAACAAACAAAGATCAAGAAATACAAAATATGAGAAACAAATAGAGAGAGCGAAACTTACACTTTGTCTTCCTGGTTATTCAACTTAGACACATTATTGAGACATCCACCTTAGAGTTCTATAATTTTTCCCTCCATGCTGCTGATATATAAAATCAAGCTGAGGGAAGACCCTGTAAAGAATGTTATCCACATGATTCCAGTACCAAAACCTCCATCTCTTGCAGAACAACATTGGCATAATAATAATGCCAAGTCCAAAGACAGAACCCAACTCCACACTCAAGATACTCCAATCAACAAAACTGCCAGAATCTGAGTTTACTTTTGATGGTGGTGGTGGCAGAATTGGGCCAGAGCAATTATTTGTTAATGGTGGTCCACATAAGCCTGCATTTCCTAGAAAGGAACCTTCTGAGAAGGACTGAAGCTGTGTACCTGTTGGGATTCTTCCAAATAACTGATTGTATGAAAGATTTAGGTATGAAAGGAAATTTAAACTTGCAAGTTGAGTGGGAATTCGTCCACCAAATTCGTTACCGGATAGGTCCAACGACTCGAGTTGCTTTAAATTCCCTATGGAGGATGGGATTTGGCCATTGAAAGAATTATGTGAGAAGTTAAGAACATGAAGTCTTGTGAAATTCATAAGCTCTTCTGGTATTGGCCCTTGAAAGTTGTTGAATGAGAAGTCTATAGAAGTGAAATCACTTAAGATTTTAACCATCTCCAATTGTAAGCCTTTGTTGGTAATTATCATGGAATCCTGGTAGTTTCTCATAAAGAAGCCTACGACTTCATATTGGTTTTGCTTTTCACCAACACCAAGCATCATTGTGACCCAACTTTTGAAGTATTCTCCAGGAAGTAAACCACTAAAATTATTGAAAGACAGATCAATAATTTGGAGGGATTGCCAAGAACCATTTATCTTGGGACATTCAATGTGACCCTGCAGTCTGTTTTCGCGCAAAACTACGACACGAATTGTGGATAACCTCCTCAAGAAGCATGGGTACACATCATAAATCTGATTATTTCCAAGATGCAAGACTTCAAGTGTTGTGCAATTCACAAGAGAGTGGGGAATTCGGCCTCTAAGTAGATTTCCATTTAGATGTAGAATCTTTAGTGCAGAATGTTGAGGAAATGCATCAGGAATGTGGCCATCAAGCTTGTTATGCTCCAGATTTAGTACCTTAAGATACTCCATCCGCATTAAACAATCTGGAATCTCCCCTTTCAACTGATTATAGGAAAAATCAAGAGCTTGAAGATATGACATCTTGCACAAGGATTGAGGAAGGTTCCCAGATAAACTATTGTTGGAGAAAGACAAGAAAAATGTGGAAGACATATAAGTGCTAATATCTGATGGAATGATAGAGCTGAAGTTGTTCATCGAGCAGTCCAAAAAATAAAGTTGTTTTGAGAGAAATGTTGGAAAGTTCCCTTGGATTTGGTTAGAGTGAAGGTCAATGAAGTACAAAGAGGCACTAACATTCTGTATCGGCTCTTCAAACATGGTGAACAAATTGTTGGAGATGTTTAAGAAAGTAAGGGAGGAAAATTGCCAAATCCACCTTGGTATAGGTCCTTGAATAAGATTTCCTGAGAGGTCTAAATTGGATAATCTAGACTGATTTCGCATCAAATTGCAGGAAGCCAAATTTACATCCCACTTTCTGAGGATGGAAGATATGCCCAAGTCAGTAGTAACATTTGCTTCTATGCCCAAGTCAGTAACATTTGCTTCTATCAACAAGCTATTGTGTGAAAAATCTAGTGTAGTTAGATTTTCAAGCCTCCGAAACATTTTTGTGTATATTGTAACATTTAATTTGTTTGAAGACAACAGGAGTTCTTCTAGTGACTTGAGTTGAAAAATGAATTCAGGAATGGGGCCTTGCAAGTCATTATTGCTCAAATCCAGAGTCTTTAACATGGTGGAAGATAAGTTTGGAAATTCATGTGGGAATGCTTGAAGATTGTTCTTGTAAAGTTTAAGATATTTTAGCAATGGAAGTTCAAAAATAGAAGAAGGTAGGCTTCCGTTGAGGCGATTGGCCCCTAAATCAATGTAGTTCAACTCCATGAAGCCTTTGAAGTGATCAGATGTAATTGAACCTGTTAAATCATTGTGAGACAGGTCTAAATGAGTGAGATTCTTGAACATATTGAAGGATGGAATTGGCCCTTGTATATTGTTACTGCTTAAGTCTATATGGCTCAAGAACATGGTAGAAGATAAATTTGAAAACTCAAGTGGGTGACTCTGAAAATTATTGTTGGAAAGTACAATGGTTTGTAGCAATGGGAGTTCAAAAAGATAAGAAGGCGGGCTTCCATTGAAGAAATTGTTAGACACATCTATATGGGTCAGTTTCTTGGACATGTTAAAAGATGGAATTGAATTGGTGAACTTGTTATATCCCAAATCCAAAATAGTGAGTTCCATGAGGTTTGACATTGAACTGGGGAGTGTTCCACTAAATTGGCTGTCAGAAAGATCTAAGATGGACAACTTCCTCAACTTACTTATAGAACCCGGTACTGCTCCTGACAACTTTGTCATACTCAACTTCAGGGTCTGGAGATGATCATTTGATGCGAATTCCAGCAAAGAACCATACAGGTTTGTATTGTCAGATATATCTATAAAAGATAATGCTGGTATCTGAAAGATCTTCTCTGGAAACTTCCCTCTCAATTCACAGCCACTAAGGCTTAGAGTGGATAGACTTTTGAAATTGGCAAAGGTTTCCGGCACCACAGATGAGAAGTCGTTCCCATCAAGGCGAATCGTGGAGAGATTCTTAAGTTTGTGAAGCGCGGAATCAAGGGGGCCTAAGAGATTGCAATATGACATGCTTATTTCTTGTAGGCCAGGGAGTTGCAACAAAGCATTGCACCATTCCTGTCCCGAAGCACTTATTTCAACATAATCAAGATGCAAGTACCTGATCCTAGTGAGGTTTTGGACTACCTTCTGCAGATTTGGAATATTTAGTTCAATGGATGAGGAGATATCAAGAGTAACCAACCTTGTCAACTGAGAAATCTCCATTGGAATCTCCCCCACAAAGAAAGCATGTGACAGATTCAGATAAGTTAAGTTCTTCAACTTGCTGAATCCAGATGGTATCTTAGAATGGAAGTTGTTGGTAGCCAAATTCAAAACTTGGAGATTCTGAAGACTAAAAAGGCTACTGGAATTGTCAAAACCCCCACAGATTGATTCCTCGCTAAGGTCGAGACCAGAAACATGCCCCTTGTTATCACAGGTTACACCTGTCCATCGACAGCAATCAATGGTTTCATTCCAGGACACCAGTTTGCTTGAATGTTCATGCTCGAATATGAAGCTGCTCTTTAGTTGAAGCAGCAATGATTGTTGATCCTCAAGACATTGGCCATGGACCAATGTGACAGCAACAGCAAGGTGAGTCCAGCAGCAGTAGCAGAATATGAAGGAAAGCCATGAAACTAACGGAATGTTCATTGCACACTATTTGAAGAGACACCACACAACACAACTCAAGGCTCAGAAAGTTTAGAGACAGAGAAATGAATGACCAAAAGCATAGAAATGTTTTGAGCACGGCATGATCAAAGAGACAGACTCAGACTCGGTAACTGAAGATATTTGTCAAAGTAAACCATGCTCGTACAGAGAAAACAATGTCATAAACTCATAATTTCATGCCGTGTCATACATTTTCCATGTTAGTAGTCCCTTTCTGTCGGAAGATTTTTCCATGTTCTAGCTTGTGAAATGGGGCGTGAATATTAGGAATTTTAGATGAATTTCCACCGCTACTGTTATGGTGGATTCTCATATCATTTTAGATGATGGAGCTAAACATTCATTATTTCAATATTTTGGACAATGGGGCTGAAATTATTTGCATGGTATTAGAGTAATTACTGTCTTGTTAAATTGATCGGTGGCTACTGGCTAGTGACTACAAAATACTTTGGAAAAGCTACTATTTGTATCCATGAATTTTGTGAACGCTGACAAGAGTACCCATAGAAGAAGAAAAGTGACTTTGTACCCATAAAAGACTGGATCCGTCTGTCGATAGTACCCGAACGTCATTAAAACATTAGCTCTGTTTACTTAATGGCCAACATGGCACATTAAGTGCTTACCTGGCTTTGAATCAGCAGTCTGATGTGTCCAAGCATGTTGTTACCGTTATAACATCACTCAATTTCCTAATTTATCGTTAACTGCTTTCCCAATTTCAATTTAAAAACCCTAGAATGTCTAGGAGAAGCAGAGGTTCGAATGGAAGCATCAGCAAAGAAGGGACTTCGTCTTCCAAGAGGGGTGAAGAGAAGACTTTGTCTGAGAGATGCTTTTGTGGATAGGGTGTGGTGTTGCTACAATTTGGAACCTTAACAAATCCTGGGAGATGGTTCGTAAGGTGTCCTCTATGGAAGGTAAGTCTTTTTGTTTTTGTGGTTCTGTTCAGATTAACTTATTTGTGAACGATTCTTTATTCCTCCTTTTCATGCTACAGACGATAGATTGCAAGTATTTTGTATGGGTGGATAAGATTAACGGAGGATGGGAGGGATTAGCAAGAGCCCTTGTTAGAAAAAATCAAGATAGCTCATGTGGTAACTATGAGGTCAATGTCACTAGGCAAAGAAGAGAGATTCAAGAGAATAGTGTGAAGATCTTGTTAAAGATAGGGAAGCTCCAAGGTGAAATTTGAACTATTAGATCATGGATTATAACAATTTTTTTGAGTTTATTAATTTGTGTAGGCCTGAATCTACTCCAGTTAATCAATATGTAACTGTGCGTATGGTGTATGTTGTCCTGGGTCTTTTTGTGCAGCTATTTGGTTTCAATGATGATGAACTTCAAAGCTGTTTGGTTTCGATGATGATGAACTTCAAAACTCTGTTAATATATTCAGTTGTTGTGAAAAAGTCAAGTTGTGTTATGACATTAGTGTCCATGATTGTTAATGTATTTGATATCTGAGATATTGGAGCTAACACAATTTTGACAAAAAAGGACATATAAATGTCGTGATTTAACAAATCTAGCTGGAAACCTGGTATTGTATACTAAATAGCGAAATTGTAACCTGGAAATGGAACTAAATATTCATTCCATAAGGTATAATAAACCTTAACATAATTTTAACACTAGCATTTAGCAACAAAAGCCTCAAAACAAGTGTATGAGTCTGATATAGCAGTAGCAAATTAAATGTACCTAATAGTACCAATACAAACCATGAACATGAAAGCATTAGGTTGTGAAATATAAGCTCTAGGCATAAGTTATAAAAAAACCATAGTATCAGAGTTGATAGAGCTCTCATTACAGTAAGTCCTTGATCAAAAAACAAAGTCACACCAGAAACTCCTATTTGTTGGGTGTGGAGTTGCTGCTGCCACTAGAAACTCCGTTGTTGTTGCTACTTGAAGATGCTCCTGGTGGTGGGTGGAACCCAGGTGCTGGCCATCTGCCTGCTGTTTGAATTGTGGATGGTGGAGTTGGCATGAAGTGCATAAATCTTGTAGTCATCCCTCAACTTGCACCATGCATTGTTTGTCTGGTAACCTTTGGAGGAGGTTGGTTAGTTGGTGATGTAGGCCTAACAACAGAAGATTGTGGTGTGGTAGGCGTTATGGGAGTAGGTTGTGGTGGGACAGGTCTAAGGGGAGAAGGTTGTGACGGTGGTGGCCTCTTAACGTTTCTCCTCCTAATTGGTCTCTTGGACATGGTTGGATTCATGATAGGTCTAGGTGGCACATATGCAGTTGAGGAGTTAGAAGGTAGAGGTCTTACTGCCATAGGTTCTTCAGAAGGATTCACACAGTTTAAATCATCAACATTCACCTATAAATGGGTAATTGCATTAAGTCAAATGTTTAATGCAAGATAAATTTATCTTCATGCCAATAAGTAGAAGAAGAGAGTGCATATAAATAACTTACATTGGGTGAATCTGAAGCTGATGCTTCAGCATCTGCTGCCTCCAAAGTCTCTTCCCAATACATCTCTTGCTCTCTGACAGCATCCTCATCAAGATCATCAACAGCCATACCTTCAATTGTTGCTACTGCACCCTGATGTTGACTACCACTACCTGCTGCAGCTCTTTCGCTAGCCATAGCTTCTTTCTTCTTGTCACATCCTCTGCTGTTATGACCAGTTTGAGACAACAGCAGCAATAATTGCAATTTTAATTTTTTTTTATAAGACAATCAATATGCACAAGTAAACGAAGGAGATATTGAATGTTAAGTTATACCTTCATACAATATTTACATTTAATGGGGCCATATCTCCTCTTTTCTCTATGGGGACCGGGATTCTCTCTAGGACCATCTCTATGACTGTCTCTCTTTTTAGTAGGTCTCCCAATAGGTTTCCTATACACAGGAGGCAACAATGGATAGTGATTTCCCTTCTCCCAGTATTCTTGGCTTGGGATAGGTTGAACTGTCCACTGATATGCTAGGTTGTCTGCTCCTATAGTAAGCCAGTTGTGAGCAAAGTCCTCGGTCCTGCGATTTTGGTATGCAATGGCAGCACAAGCATGCTGATGAGCGGATAATTTATACGCTTTTTGGCATTGTTTTTAGGTAGTTTTTAGTATGATCTAGCTACTTTTAGGGATGTTTTCATTAGTTTTTATGCTAAATTCACATTTCTGGACTTTACTATGAGTTTGTGTATTTTTCTGTGATTTCAAGTATTTTCTGGTTGAAATTGAGGGACCTGAGCAAAACTCTGAAAAGAAGGCTGACAAAGGACTGCTGATGCTGTTGGAATCTGACCTCCCTGCACTCGAAATGAATTTTCTGGAGCTACAGAACTCCAAATGGTGCGCTCTCAATGGCGTTGGAAAGTAGACATCTAGAGCTTTCCAGAAATATATAATAGTTTATACTTTATTCGTAATTAGACGATGTAAACTGTTGCTCAACGCCAGTTCCATGCTGCATTCTAGAGTCAAACGCCAGAAACACGTCACGAACCAGAGTTGAACGCCCAAAGCACGTTACAACTTGGAGTTCAACTCCAAGAGAAGCCTCAGCTCGTGGATAGATCAAGCTCAGCCCAAGCACATACCAAGTGGGCCCTGGAAGTGGATTTATGCATCAATTACTTACTTTTGTAAACCCTAGTAGCTAGTCTAGTATAAATAGGACCTTTTACTATTATATTTTCATCATGGATTGTATTTTTGATCCTGTGATCACGTTTTGAGGGCTGGCCATTCGGCCATGCCTGGACCTTCATCACTTATGTATTTTCAACAGTGGAGTTTCTACACACCATAGATTAAGGGTGTGGAGTTCTACTGTACCTCGAGTTTTAATGCAAGTACTACTATTTTCTATTCAATTCGACTTATTCTTATTCTAAGATATTCGTTGCACTTCAACATGATGAATGTGATGATCCGTGACACTCATCATCATTCTCACCTATGAACGCGTGACTGACAACCACTTCTGTTCTACCTTAGACCGGGCGCATATCTCTTGGATTCCTTAATCAGAATCTTCGTGGTATAAGCTAGAATTGATGGCGGCATTCATGGGAATCCGGAAAGTCTAGTGATGATCCGTGACACTCTCATCATTCTCACCTATGAACGCGTGACTGACAACCACTTCTGTTCTACCTTAGACCTGGCGCATATCTCTTGGATTCCTTAATCAGAATCTTCGTGGTATAAGCTAGAATTGATGGCGGCATTCATGGGATCCGAAAGTCTAACCTTGTCTGTGGTATTCCGAGTAGGATCCGGGATTGATGACTGTGACGAGTTTCAAACTCGCGATTGCTGTGGGGTGATGACAAACGCAAAGAATCAGGGATTCTATTCCAACATGATCGATAACCGACAGATGATTAGTCGTGCTGTGACAGAGCATTTGGACCATTTTCACTGAGAGGATGGGATGTAGCCATTGACAACGGTGACGCCCTACATACAGCTTGCCATGGAAAGGAAAAAGAAGGATTGAAGGAAGACAGTAGGAAAGCAGAGATCCAACAAGGACAAGCACCTCCACGCACTTATCTGAAATTTCCACTAATGAATTTACATAAGTATTTCTATCCTTTATTATTTAATTAAGTATCTCTTTATATTTTCCGAAAACCACTATCAATTTGAATCCGCCTGACTGAGATTTACAAGGTGACCATAGCTTGCTTCATACCAACAATCTCTGTGGGATCGACCCTTACTCACGTAAGGTATTACTTGGACGACCCAGTACACTTGCTGGTTAGTTGTGCGGAGTTGTGACAAAGTGTAATTCATGTTTAAGAGCACCAAGTCTTCGGAGCCATTGTTGATGATCACAATTTCGTCCACCAAGTTTTTGGCGCCGTTGCCGGGGGTTGTTCGAGTATGGACAACTGACGGTTCATCTTGTTGCTCAGATTAGGTAATTTTCTTTTTATTTTTCTTTCAAAAAGTTTTCAAAAATCTTTCAAAAATTTTCTTTATTTTCGTTTTTCTAAAGAATATTTTCGAAAAATAATAATAATAATAATAATAATAATAATAATAATAATAATAATAATATAATAATAATAATAAAAATAAAAATACAAAAAAATAATAAAATCATAAAATTAAAAAATATTTTATGATTCTTGTTTGAGTCTAGTGTCAATTTTTAAGTTTGGTGTCAATTGCATGCTTTAAAATTTTTTCTTGCATTTTTCGAAAAATTTATGCATTCATAGTGTTCTTCATGATCTTCAAGTTGTTCTTGGTAAATCTTCTTGTTTGATCATGATGTTTTCTTGTTTTGTGTTTTTTGTTGTTTTTCATGTGCATTTTTGCATTCATAGTGTCCATGCATTAAAGATTTCTAAGTTTGGTGTCTTGCATGTTTTCTTTGCATAAAAAATTTTTCAAAAATATGTTCTTGATGTTCATCATGATCTTCAAGGTGTTCTTGGTGTTCATCTTGACATTCATAGTGTTCTTGCATGCATCATGTGTTTTGATCCAAAATTTTCATGTTTTGGGTCATAATTGTGTTTTTCTCTCTCATAATTAAAATTTCAAAAATAAAAAATATCTTTTCCTTATTTCTCTCCTAATTTTCGAATATTTGAGTTGACTTAGTAAAAAAATTTTAAAATTAGTTGTTTCTCATGAGTCAAGTCAAATTTTCAATTTTAAAAATCTTATCTTTTCAAAATCTTTTTCAAAAATTAAATCTTTTTTTATTTTTTTATTTAATTTTCGAAAATCTTTTTAAATATTCTTCAAAAAAATCTTTTTCTTAATTTTATCTTGATTTTCGAAAATTATACTAACAAGTAATATGATTGATTCAAAAATTTGAAGTTTGTTACTTTCTTGTTAAGAAAGGTTCAATCTTTAAATTCTAGAATCTTATCTTTTAGTTTCTTGTTAGTTAAGTAATTAATTTTAATTTTAAAATTAAATCTATCTTATCTTATCTTTTATATCATATCTTTTTCAAAATTTTATCTTTTCAAAAATTTGATTTTAAAATATCTTTTCTAACTTCTTATCTTATCTTTTCAAATTTGATTTTAATATCTTTTTCAACTAACTATTTGACTTTTTTTTGTTTCTTATCTTTTTCAAAACCACTACTTTTCCCTCTTTAATTTTCGAAAATATCTCATCTCTTTTTCAAAAATTCTTTTTAATTATTTTAATTTTAATTTAATTATATCTTATCTTTATTTTCGAAAATCATTAACTACTTTTCAAAATTATTTTTGAATTCTCTCTCTCTTCTCTTCTTCTATTTATTTATTTATTTACTAACACTTCTCTTCACCTCTCTTCATCTCCAATCACTGCCTCTATCCTCACCCTTGTGATTGGATTCTCTACTCTTATTCCTTTCTTCTTCTACTAATAATAAGGATCCTCTTTGTCCAGATATAGAGGATTCCTCTTCCTTTTTCTTTTTCTCTTCTCTTTCATATGAGCAGGAATAAGGAAAAAGACATCTTTGTTGAAGCTGATCCAGAAACTGAAAGGACTCTGAAGAGAAAACTAAGAGAAGCTAAATTACAACAATCCAGAGGCAACCTTTCTGAAATTTTCGAACAAGAGAAGGAGATGGCAGCCGAACCCAACAACAATAATGCAAGGAGGATGCTTGCTGATTTCACTAAACCAACATCCAAGTTTGATGGAAGAAGCATCTCAATTCCTGCCATTGGAGCAAACAATTTTGAGCTGAAACCTCAACTAGTTGCTTTGATGCAACAGAACTGCAAGTTTCATGGACTTCCATATGAAGATCCTTATCAGTTTTTAACTGAGTTCTTGCAGATTTGTGAGACTGTTAAGACAAATGGAGTAGATCCTGAAGTCTACAGACTCATGCTTTTCCCTTTTGCTGTAAAAGACAGAGCTAGAACATGGTTGGACTCACAACCTAAAGATAGCCTGGACTCCTGGGATAAGCTGGTCACGGCCTTCTTGGATAAATTCTTTCCTCCTCAAAAGTTGAGCAAGCTTAGAGTGGATGTTCAGACCTTCAAGCAAAAAGATGGTGAATCCCTCTATGAAGCTTGGGAAAGATACAAGCAGATGACCAAAAAGTGTCCTTCTGACATGTTTTCAGAATGGACCATATTAGATATATTCTATTATGGTCTATCTGAGTTTTCCAAAATGTCATTGGACCATTCTGCAGGTGGATCCATTCACTTAAAGAAAACGCCTACAGAAGCTCAAGAACTTATTGACATGGTTGCAAATAACCAATTCATGTACACTTCTGAGAGGAATTCCATGAATAATGGGACGCCTCAGAGGAAGGGAGTTCTTGAAATTAATGCTCTGAAGGCCATATTGGCTCAGAACAAAGTGTTGACTCAGCAAGTCAACATGATCTCTCAAAGTCTGAATGGATGGAAAAATGCATCCAATAGTACTAAAGAGGCATCTTCTGAAGAAGAAGCTTATGATCCTGAGAACCCTGCAATGGCAGAGGTAAATTACATGGGTGAACCTTATGGAAACACCTATAATTCATCATGGAGAAATCATCCAAATTTCTCATGGAAGGATCAACAAAAGCCTCACCAAGGCTTTAATAATGGTGGAAGAAACAGGTTTAGCAATAGCAAGCCTTTTCCATCTTCTTCTCAGCAACAGATAGAGAATTCTGAGCAGAGCTCCTCTAATTTAGCAAATATAATCTCTGATCTATCTAAGGTCACTTTAAGTTTCATGAATGAAACAAGGTCCTCCATCAGAAATTTGGAGGCACAAGTGGGCCAGCTGAGTAAGAAAGTAACTGAAACTCCTCCTAGTACTCTCCCAAGCAATACAGAAGAGAATCCAAAGAGAGAGTGCAAGGCCATTGATATAGTCAATATGGCCGAATGCAGAGAGGGAGGAAAGGATGAAAATCCTAGTGAGGAAGATCTCATGGGATGTCCTCTGAGCAAGAAGCGGTCCCCTATTGAGGACCTAAAGGAATCTGAGGCTCATATAGAGACCATAGAGATTCCATTAAACTTCCTTCTGCCATTCATGAGCTCTAAAGACTATTCTTCCTCTGAAGAGGATGAAGATGTAATTGGATAGCAAGTTGCTCAATATCTAGGAGCTATCATGAAGATAAATGCCAAGTTATTTGGTAATGAGAGGAAGCATGAACAACTTCTCTCAATGCAGAGTCAAACAGAGCCCTCACAGTCAAACTCTAAGTTTGGTGTTGGGAGGCCACAACCAAACTCTAAGTTTGGTGTTGAACCCCACATTCAAACTCTAAGTTTGGTGTTGGGAGGTCCTAACAATGCTGCTCTGAACATCTGTGAAGCTCCATGAGAGCTCACTGTCAAGCTATTGACATTAAAGAAGCGCTTATTGGGAGGCAACCCAATTTTTATTTATCTAATTTTATTTTTATTTTTATTGTTCTTTTATGTTTTATTAGGTTCATGATCATGTGGAGTCACAAAAAATACTAAAATTAAAAACAGAATCAAAAACAGCAGAAGAAAAATCACACCCTGGAGGAAGGACTTACTGGCATTTAAACGCCAGTAAGGAGCATCTGGCTGGCGTTCAACGCCAGAACAGAGCATGGATCTGGCGTTCAACGCCAGAAACATGCAGCAATCTGGCGTTTAAACGCCAGGATTGCACACTGAGGAAAGCTAGCGTTCAACGCCAGAAACATGCTGCAGATGGGCGTTGAACGCCAGAACAAGCTTAGAGCTGGCGTTTAACGCCAGAAACAAGCATCAATCTGGCGTTAAACGCCAGGATTGCACTCAGATGGCGTTTTACATGCCTCATTGGTGCAGGGATGTTAAATCCTTGACACCTCAGGATTTGTGGACCCCACAGGATCCCCACCTACCTCAACTCACCTTCTCTCTTCTCCACCAATCACCTCAATCTCTCTTCCCCATTACCTCTTCACCACTCACATCCATCATCTCTTTCCCACCCAAACCCACCCTACATAGCCAAATACACACCTCTCCCCCTCTCCTCCATATCTTCTTCTTCTTCTTCTTCTATTCTTTCTTCTTTTGCTCGAGGGCGAGCAACATTCTAAGTTTGGTGTGGTAAAAGTATAGCTTTTTGATTTTCCATAACCATTGATGGCACCTAAGGCCAGAAAAACCTCAAAAAAAAAGAAGAAGAAAAAGGGAAGACAAAAGCTTCCACCTCTGAATCATGGGAGATGGAGAGATTCATCTCAAGGGTCCATAGCTCAGTAGAAGAGCATTTGACTGAACATCAAGAGAGTATGAGAAATTCCCTCATCAAGAAATCCCTGAGATACCTCAGGAGATACATGTTCCTCCACATTATTATTAGAAGCAACTAAGGATAGAAACACCAAAATCACTAGGGATCATGCAACAGAAGCAAGGAAGAGACATAAAGGAGCTCAAAAAGCACCATTGGTCCTTCAAAAGGTGCCACCCTCACTAAGGTGGACTCATTCCTTAACTTCCTTGTTCTTATCTCTCTGTTTTTCGATTTTTATGCTATATGTGTGTTTATGTTTTGTGTCTCTACTTCATGATCATTAGTATATAGTAACTATGACTTAAAGCTATGAATAAATTCCATAAATCCTTCATCTCTCTTAAATGAAAAATGTTTTTAATTCAAAAGAACAAGAAGTACATAAATTTCGAAAATTGTCCTTGAATTTAGTTTAATTATATTGATGTGGTGACAATACTTTTTGTTCTCTGAATGAATGCTTGAATAGTGCATATTTTTTATCTTGTTGTTTATGAATGTTAAAATTATTGGCTCTTGAAAGAATGATGAATAAGAGAAATCTTATTGATGATTTGAAAAATCATAAAATTGATTCTTTTGAAGCAAAAAAAAGCAGTGAAAAGCCAAAAGGCTTGTGAAAAAAAAAGGTGGCAAAAAAATAGAAAAAAAATAGAAAGAAAAAGAAAAAGCAAACAGAAAAAGCCAATAGCCCTTAAAACCAAAAGGCAAGGGTAAAAAGGATCCAAGGCTTTGAGCATCAATGGATAGGAGGGCCCAAGGAAATAAAATACAGGCCTAAGCGGCTAAATCAAGCTGTCCCTAACCATGTGCTTGTGGCATGCAGGTCCAAGTGAAAAGCTTGAGACTAAGTGGTTAAAGTCGTGATCCAAAGTAAAAAGAGTGTGCTTAAGAGCTCTGGACACCTCTAACTGGGGACTCTAGCAAAGCTGAGTCACAATCTGAAAAGGTTCACCCAGTCATGTGTCTGTGGCATTTATGTATCCGGTGGTAATACTGGAAAACAAAGTACTTAGGGCCATGGCCAAGACTCATAAAAGTAGTTGTGTTCAAGAATCAACATACTTAACTAGGAGAATCAATAACACTATCCAAAATTCTAAATTCCTAGAGAAGCCAATCATTCTGAACTTCAAAGGAAAAAGTGAGATGCCAAAACTGTTCAGAGGCAAAAAGCTACAAGTCCCACTCATCTAATTAGAATTAATATTCATTGATATTTTGGGATTTATATTATATTCTCCTCTTTTTATCCTAATTGATTTCCAGTTTCTTGGAGACAAGCAACAATTTAAGTTTGGTGTTGTGATGAGCGGATAATTTATACGCTTTTTGGCATTGTTTTTAGGTAGTTTTTAGTATGATCTAGCTACTTTTAGGGATGTTTTCATTAGTTTTTATGCTAAATTCACAATTCTGGACTTTACTATGAGTTTGTGTGTTTTTCTATGATTTCAGGTATTTTCTGGCTGAAATTGAGGGACCTGAGCAAAACTCTGATAAGAAGGCTGACAAAGGACTGCTGATGCTGTTGGAATCTGACCTCTCTGCACTCGAAATGAATTTTCTGGAGCTACAAAACTCCAAATGGTGCGCTCTCAAGGGCGTTAAAAAGTAGACATCCAGAGCTTTTCAGAAATATATAATAGTCTATACTTTATTCGTAATTAGACGACGTAAACGGGTGCTCAACGCCAGTTCCATGCTGCATTCTGGAGTCAAACGCCAGAAACACGTCACGAACCAGAGTTGAACGCCCAAAACACGTTACAACTTGGCGTTCAACTCCAAGAGAAGCCTCAGCTCGTGGATAGATCAAGTTCAGCCCAAGCACACACCAAGTGGACCCCGGAAGTGGATTTATGCATTAATTACTTACTTCTGTAAACCCTAGTAGCTAGTCTAGTATAAATAGGACCTTTTACTATTGTATTTTCATCCTGGATTGTATTTTTGATCCTGTGATCACGTTTTGGGGGCTGGCCATTTGGCCATGCCTGGACCTTCATCACTTATGTATTTTCAACGGTGGAATTTCTACACACCAAAAATTAAGGGTGTGGAGCTCTGCTGTACCTCGAGTTTTAATGCAAGTACTACTATTTTCTATTCAATTCGACTTATTCTTATTATAAGATATTCGTTGCACTTCAACATGATGAATGTGATGATCCGTGACACTCATCATCATTCTCACCTATGAACGTGTGACTGACAACCACTTCTGTTCTACCTTAGACCGGGTGCATATCTCTTGGATTCCTTAATCAGAATCTTCGTGGTATAAGCTAGAATTGATGGCGGCATTCATGGGAATCCGGAAAGTCTAACCTTGTCTCTGGTATTCCGAGTAGGATTCCGGGATTGAATGACTGTGACGAGCTTCAAACTCGCGATTGCTGGGCGTGATGACAAACGCAAAAGAATCAAGGGATTCTATTTCAACATGATCGAGAACCGACAGATGATTAGCCGTGCTGTGACAGAGCATTTGGACCATTTTCACTGAGAGGATGGGATGTAGCCATTGACAATGGTGATGCCCTACATACAGCTTGCCATGGAAAGGAATAAGAAGGATTGAAGGAAGACAGTAGGAAAGCAAAGATCCAACAGGGACAAGCACCTCCACACACTTATCTGAAATTCCCACTAATGAATTTACATAAGTATTTCTATCCTTTATTATTTAATTAAGTATCTCTTTATATTTTCCGAAAACCACTATCAATTTGAATCCACCTGACTGAGATTTACAAGGTGATCATAGCTTGCTTCATACCAACAATCTCTGTGGGATCGACCCTTACTCACGTAAGGTATTACTTGGACGACCCAGTACACTTGCTGGTTAGTTGTGCGGAGTTGTGACAAAGTGTAATTCATGTTTAAGAGCACCAAGTCTTTGAAGCCATTGTTGATGATCACAATTTCGTCCACCACATGCCTACATGGAAGACTAGTAAGCCACGGGCTGTTTTCATCATAGCAAATAGCTTTGCATCTTGTTGAATCAATCCTTGGAAAAAAATACTTCTTCCAAGGTTAATATTGAACTTTCTTACAACTTTCTTGAACTGTTGCAGAGTCTCAAACTCCATTTCAAGCTCTAGCCTCACCTCCTTAATAGGTGCATCGACAATGCCTTGTGGAAATGACCTTCCCTGGTCATCTTCATCGCTTCTAATGCTGTGGAGGCCCTCTGATTCATAGCAATGAACACCAGGTTCATCATCTGAATATTCTCCCCCATCCACCAGAATAAATACTGATGGAGGTTGATTCGGATCTGTATTAGGAATAAATGTTTGTCCAATTGGAAGGAGTCTCTTAGTAGATCTCCTTATCTGTTTTCTCCTACTACCTCTAGTACCCTCCTCTGTGTTGTTATTCTGTATTTTTGGAGCATTTACTGTGGCAGATGGATTGGTAGAAGAGGTGTTGGTTGGGGGGTTGGATGTGGTTCAGGCATGGATTGGGAGGAGGATTGATTCTGTGGTAAAAGAACATATTGGGTGAGCAATTCGTCTTGTGGATCATTGATGAGCAGATAATTTGTACGCTTTTTGGCATTGTTTTTAGTATGTTTTTAGTAGTTTTAGTTGAGTTCTTAGTATATTTTTATTAGTTTTTAGCTAAAATTCACTTTTCTGGACTTTACTATGAGTTTGTGTGTTTTTCTGTGATTTCAGGTATTTTCTGGCTGAAATTGAGGGATCTGAGCAAAAATCTGATTCAGAGACTGAAAAGGACTGCAGATGCTGTTGGATTCTGACCTCCCTGCACTCGAAGTGGATTTTCTGGAGCTACAGAAGCCCAATTGGCGCGCTCTCAACGGCATTAGAAAGTAGACATCCTGGGCTTTCCAGCAATATATGATAGTCCATACTTTGCCCAAGATTTGATGGCCCAAACCGGCGTAGCAATTCGGCCTCAGAAATTCCAGCGTTAAACGCCGGAACTGGCATAAAACTTGGAGTTAAACGCCCAAACTGGCATGAAAGCTGGCGTTTAACTCCAGAAAAGGTCTCTACACGAAAATGCTTCAATGCTCAGCCCAAGCACACACCAAGTGGGCCCGGAAGTGGATTTTTATGTCATTTACTCATCTTTGTAATCCTTAGGCTACTAGTTTTCTATATATAGGACCTTTTACCATTGTATTTTTCATCTTCGGACATCTAGTTCTTAGATCATTTGGGGGCTGGCCTCACGGCCATGCCTAGACCTTGTTCTTATGTATTTTCAACGGTGGAGTTTCTACACACCATAGATTAAGGTGTGGAGCTCTGCTGTACCTCGAGTATTAATGCAATTACTATTGTTCTTCTATTCAATTCCGCTTGTTCTTTGTCCAAGATATCACTTGTTCTTCAACTTGATGAATGTGATGATCCGTGACACTCATCATCATTCTCACTCATGAACAAAGTGACTGACAACCACTCTTGTTCTACAAGCATACGAGGCTCTAGTGAATATCTCTTGGATTCTTTAACCGGAATCTTCGTGGTATAGGCAAGAACTGATGGCGGCATTCAAGAGAATCCGGAAGGTCTAACCTTGTCTGTGGTATTCTGAGTAGGATTCAATGATTGAATGACTGTGACGTGCTTCAAACTCCTAGCAGGCGGGGCGTTAGTGACAGACGCAAAAGGATCGATGGATTTTATTCTGGCCTGACCGAGAACCGACAGCTGATTAGCCTATGCTGTGACAGAGCATCAGGGACGTATTTTCACTGAGAGAATGGGAGGTAGCCATTGACAACGGTGAAACCCTACATGAGCTTGCCATGGAAAGGAGTAAGAAGGATTGGATGAAGACAGTAGGAAAGCAGAGAGACGGAAGGGAAGGCATCTTCATACGCTTGTCTGAAGCTCTCACCAATGATATACATAAGTATCTCTATCTTTATCTTTATGCTTTATTCGTTTATCACTATACCCAATTGAGTCTGCCTGACTGAGATTTACAAGGTGACCATAGCTTGCTTCATACCAACAATCTCCGTGGGATCGACCCTTACTCACGTAAGGTATTACTTGGACGACCCAGTGCACTTGCTGGTTAGTTGTGCGAAGTTGTAGTGATCACAATTTCGTGCACCAATCATCAGAGGTAGAGGGTGGCTCTGTGTATGTTGGTGACTTTGGCTGGGCATTGTTGTCAATGTTAAACTAGACAGATATGTCTCCCAAGTTTTCATGATCAAGAGGAATAGATGTTGCTGGAACTGTATTTGGTGTAGCAGATTCTTCAGATACAGGAACTGTGTTTGGTGTAGCTGGAACTGATGGAAATGGGCTGGCATCTGCTTGGGCCTTTTCTGTACCATGGGTCTCCTCTGTAATTTGGGCTTCAGTTTGTACCCCTTCCAATTGAAGAATTCTTCTAGGACCTTTTGCCTTCTTTGGAGTTGGAGTCCTCCTAACACAAACTTTCATCCTCCTCCTTGATGGAGTAATATTAACCTCACCAGGTGCTTCTATAACATCTGCTTGGCTAATGGGGTGCTCTGTGTATAATTCAATCTTATGTCCATTCTCCACAGTAGCTTCATACATCTTAACAACATCCATGTTAAGTTGCAGAAGCCTCAAACCACCCTCAATTTCCATTCCGGGTTGTCACCAGTAGAAATCGGAGATGATTGGATACCCAACGTCTTTCAGTAGGTCACTAATGAAGAAACCATTCAGAGTATCCACGTTAACTCTCTCCACTCAGTAATTTCACCTTCTGCATAACACAACTTGCCATCTAATAGGGGTGTGCATGGCCCGGCCCGGCCCGAAGACCCGGCCCGGCCCCGAACACTTTTGGGCCTAATTTGGTGTGATTTCATCGGGTTTAGGGTCGGGTATGGGTCTCAAAAATAGACCCGGTCATTATTTCGGGTCGGGTCCGGGCCATAGCTCGGGTCACCCGAAATCGGCCCGGTGGCCCGGTCATCATACATAATTAATATTTTGTGTTATTAGTGATTGATGATGGCTATTATTATGTGAAATTTAAGTATTGTAAACCTTAATATTTTGTATTACTAGTCATTATATATAAGACTATAAGTTAATGTTTTATATTTAAAATGCATAAGACTTTAGACTAATGCATAATCTTGTTATTTGTATTGATTTAAATATTTGGTGTTATTAGGCAATATTAGTATTGATTATGGTTATGCTTTAATTTTAGAGAAAAGTTGGTTTTTATTATATTTTTCTAAGTGAATTTTACCATGTCAAATAATAGTTGGAATCTTGAAAATTTGGATATTTTTACATGCTAACTTACAAGAAGGTATCAAGGTAATATAATGTTAATGACCCGGTTTTCACCCGGTTTTTACCCGGTTTAATCGTGGCCCGAAAGTGTATAGGTTTCATCGGGTCTAGGGTCGGGTTCGGGTCTAACAAATAGGCCCGGTATATATTTCGGGTCGGGTCTGGGTCACATCAAACCCGGTTTCACCCGGCCCATGCACACCCCTACCATCTAACCCCCTTTCAAGTCTACCTCTTTGGTGTATTACTAATGTGATATGCGTTGTTGTAGCTATTTCTGTCAATAACAAAAAAAATTTCATATCTTCTAATATTACCCAACACTCAAATGAATGAATCATCAAAAATTGAATGAACCATCAATAAACATAATCAGTTTATAACATTACCCAATACCCAATTTTTTTCAACATTAAAACATGAATAAAACATAAAAAAATGAACAGTCCATATCAATACACCTACTATTGTATATGCTCATTTATGTTCAAGACACATGCGTAAGTAACTCAGCAATTCACTAAACAAAACATGGTATGGACTGCTACAAATTTTACCAAAAATATGATTAAGAGCTAAAATCTGCACAAATTAACCAAACAAATACACCAATTTGGTGTTCAACAAGGACATTCAACTAACGCATAACCAAAGTTTAATCACAATCATCATCAAGAAGTTCAGAAAACTGCATATTTGTGAATTAAAATGCCTAATGAAAACAAAACTTAAGCCCTATGCTGATCAAACATAAGGTTTAAATCAAAGACTCCATTCAGGCGATATATCGAGCATGTGGTGTGCAGCAAATTTAGACAGCATGTTTAGTTCGATGTAGGCATCATACAACCCAAAAAATTCAGCCACAGCAAACACATTCAATCCAAAACACAGAAATCATTTAACTTAACCTGACCAGATCACTAAAACAGAATGAAAAAGGCAATAAAAATAAAGAAAAGAAAGATAGGAAAACAGGGAAAGGAAATGGAACCTGCGTTGATGAGAGGGAAGGACGAAGAAAGTGGGCGAGGCGGAGGAGTGGTGGTCGCAGTGGCACAACAGTTCGCCGCTGTTGGTTGCTCGCCGGACTGGAAGATGCGTAGCAGGGGCTGTTCACGCAGAGATAGGGTAGCTTCGTGCAAAAGAGGGAAGAAATGGGGAAATGGAGAAGAAAAGGGAAGAAGGATTAGGTGATGCTGGTCGCCAGTGGTCGTTTCGGGCGAACAGAAGTGGTTGGGCGGATTGGTTGGTCGCGTAGGATTCAGTACGTGGTTCATGTCTCTTTCTTTCTGCTAGAGCATGCAGAAGGGTGGTGAGGAAGAAGATGGAATGGCGCGAAGTGCCTCTAACGTTTCTCTCTTTCTTCTATATCCACTTGAAAGGTTCTTAAAAAAATAAAAATTAAAAATCAAAAGCTAGGTAAGCACTTAACGTGCCATGTTGGCCTTTAAGTTAATGGAGCTAAAGTTTTAATGACGTTTGAGTACTATTGACAGACGGATCCAACCTTTCATGAGTACAAAGTCACTTTTCTACTTCTATAGGTACTTTTGTCAGCGTTCGCAAAGTTCATAGTTACAAATGATAGTTTTTCCAAATACTTTCTAGTATAAACTAATATGTAGAAATTTGTCTTAATAGGTAATTATAGAGAGTGATGAGTGACCGGATAAGTTATAATCCATATATTACAAATAAAACCTCCACAAAAACCATTTTTGTTACTGCTTAGTAATTTTTGTATCGGAAGACTCCTATTGTCTCAGTTTTTTATTTTCTGTACTTGTTCTTTCGTATATTTTGCTTTTTACATTAATTATTTTTTACAGTTTTAGTATTATTGTATAATGTATAAATCTTAAGAGCAACTTACAAATAAAATAATATCTATTCTCTAAATTAAAATTTTGATACAAGTTTAATTGATAATTTGTTTATTTAAATCGAACAAAATCCAAGCAAAACACTACATAACTAGTTCTCCGTCATCTTATATAGGACTACTAGGTTGGATCTAAACATAAATAATATAATATCCATATTTTTATCATTAATTTGTTGTTTTAGAAAAAGTATCAAATAAATAAACAATAGAACGAATGTGTGTTTATTGCGGTTACCCGAAAATATAGGAAGCTGGAATAATGCGTCAGCGGTCAAGTAGGTGGACGGACAAAATTTGAGTTAATAAAGATGAATTTAAAAAATAATTTATTTTTAAAAAAATTTATTAATTAAATTAAATTTTTAAAGATTATAAATTAATTATTTGTGTTTTTCTATTATTCCATTAATATTTTTTTCAACAATTAATAATATAAAATATTTATTAATAGCATATATAACACCTAATATAAACAAATATGTTTATAAAATTCCGTATGCCCCATAACTAATGACTAAGCATTCCATCACGGCATCACTCAATAATTAAGTAAAGAATTCCACATGCTGCAATCATGCGACTTATAATATCATGATTACCATTGCCACCCCTAATTACCAACTACTACCTTGCTCGTGGTTGATTTATTTTGTCCTTGACATTGGTTATGAAGTTGAGAAGTTTACCAAAATTATGGATTAGTACCGTGATGTAAGATATTCTAATACTTTTAATCATTAATCTCAATCATAAAATTTATATAATTGTTAAAATTACTAGAACACCTAATACTATAATACATGTAAAATATGCTTTATTAATACATGACGATTGTTCAGATATTAAAATATTATGTCAAAACAATTTAATCAAATCAAAATGTTCAACCACGCTCATATCAATATATTTTTATGTTAAAATAGTTACAGTATATTAAATATAGAATTACAATATAATTGTAGACTAGACCTTCACTTACATAAATAAATAAAAAGAAAAAAAAGCACAAAGATATCAATTGCATTGTTTCAATTGAGACCAACTATGCAATATTACGAAGTGTACGAAGATACTAGTTTCTTTTCTTTCTATGTTCCATATTCTGTCTGAATTACAAATGGTGAATATGAAATTTGATGTGACTTGGTGAAACAGGTTGCATAATTAGTTTCACAAAACTTGTCCTCCTTGTAGATATTTAGCAAACCGTTCTAGCCCAGAAACATGCAATTGATTCACATTAGACGGAAACACAAGACTACTGAAGCTACCAAGCAACAACAAAACCACTGCAAGAAATTTATGCAACTAACAAAAGCAAGTTCCGTACAGGTAAGAGTTGACAAAATCCAACCAAATTGGTAAAAAAGAGGGTCATTCCAGCAAATGTGATAATGGATTGAATCTGAAGTTTTCACTGAGGATTTGGTGGGCGGCTGTTGGCTGCAGAGACCCTGGAACCCCATTCAAGCAACTCTTTGCTTGTGTCATCTTTGTGAACAATCACTTCAATGAAGCATAAACAATCTTTCTTTGGTCCAGTTGCTGTAGCAATTGCTTCTATGAGCTCCTCTTCACAGAACACCTACAATAAAATCATGAATCGGTAGATAAATTTGGTGTATTATAATATACACTATCATTAAAAATTTCTCTAAAGAGAATGTGCCACATTTGCAACAAAATTCACCTTGGCAGTCCAGCAGTTTCCTTCACCATTGTGGATTGCATCAATCAACCCAGTGTAGTTCCAGTTCTTGATCACATTGTATGGCCCATCATGAATTTCAACCTCAATTGTGTATCCACCATTGTTGATCAGGAAGATTATGGTCTTTTGCCCGCATCGCAGCATTGTTGATACATCCTGTGCAGTTACCTGCAAAGGATTTTGAAGAAAATCAAAATCAGTTCGAGCGTTGGTTTCATCAGAAGACTGAGGAATGTTATAAAAGAAAAACATCAAGACAGACCTGAAAGCTTCCATCCCCAATGCAAGCAATCACTCGCTTCTCGGGGACAGCTTGTGCATAACCAAGAGTTGCACCAACTGACCATCCGATGGACCCATATTGCATTTGGAACTCATACCTGTTAACAAAAATTTGTTATCAACCCAATCGACAACGAGACCAAAAACACTTGGAATCACATTCACTTAGCTACTTACCCACATCCCTTGGGAAGTTTCAGCTTCTGGCAGTTGAACCATGAATCACCTGTCTCGGCAATGATGGCCGTTTCACTGGAAATCAACTTCTGAATGTGTTGGAACAATACATTAACCCTCAAAGGTTCTTTTGGTGCAGCCTTCAACGGTTGCCCTTCAGGTACATAGATCCTGTGGTAGTTTTCATATGCGGTATTGTTGTGCTTAAGGCGCTTTGCGAGTGCCTTGAGGAAATCCTTCATGAGCACACACCCAAATGCAGGGCCATTCGCAATCACAACTCGGTCAGGTTGCAAAATGATTGCCTTCTCTTTCTTGAGAAGAAGGGAATACCCCACGGAGCTGTAGTCATTGAAAATGGGACCAGCAAACAAGTATGCATCAGCAGACTCCACAATCTCGGCACAGAATGCAGTACTCACAGCACCCCAATAGGTTCCAATGAAATGTGGATGGTGCTCGGGGACTAGCCCTTTGGCTGATGGCATCACGGCAAGAGCATAGCCACAGGCATTGGCGAGCTCAACGAATGCTTCACATGCATTCGCCACTCTCAGCTTGGGACCACCCACCAATACCGGTTTCACTGCCTTGTTAAGGAATTCAGCAGTTGCTTCCACTGCTGCCTCCAATCCTAACTGATTACTCAATCTGCAAAACACGCCAAACAAAACAGGGATCAGATAAGATTAATCACCATTAGATTCTTCATAAACCAATTCAAGATTAACGAGAACAAAGGAAATTAGAAATTACTTGGGGGACAACGAAAATGGAACAGGCTCCCGACTGAAGGTGGGGTGAGGAATACCGGATAGGTTACAGCCAATGCTTATGTAGACAGGCTTACTTTCTTTCAATGAGGTTGAGATTGCTGTATCAATCAGTTCATGAGCATCATCCAAGTTATTCACCACAGCCTATAAAAAAAGAATGACCAAAATCCATTTAGAACGCAACCCAACAAAAGTTTGCAGCACAATCAGATAAATACACTGAAAGCTAAAATAGAACATCTATGTGGTGGTATAGAGACTCACATAATACGAAAAATCACCACAATAACCAAATATGCATAAACTCTAAACTTCGTGAAACACTCGCATAATGCCAAAACCCGTCATAGGAATATTCCAAAATTATTCACCAAATCTATCACCATACCAACCATTCTGTCCAATCACCAGAACCCGTCAACTTCACATCCAACACCAAAACCAGCAAATAAAGAAAGCAATCATTTAAATTAAATTTAAAAAAAAAGGATGGCTCCTCACATCATCAGCATCAACATGTCTTTGTGAACACTTGAATATGATAAAGCAAGATATGAATTATAAAAAGTTTAGTCAAAACTGTTTAGTCTCAACCTCACATCGTCTAATCACCCAAAAAACCTCCATAAAAAATAGAAAACCAGCAACAAGCCCATGTCCAACTCCGATGAATAATCACAACAGCAAAACATCCCAGATTTCAAACTTCATGAATCATCCCCATAACAAAAAAATATTTGAATAATAATAAAATAACTAAGGGAATCTTTAAAAAAATAAAAGTTACATAGAAAAAACACAAAAAAAACTAAACCATGCAATACATTCCAACTGAACCGATCAACTTCAAGCTTCAAAAAACCAACTGAGTATAGAAATGGTACCTGGAAGCAAGTGACAGTTTGAAAGCACCTCAACTCTTGTGAAAAATCGGGTAAACCAATTGTATGATGAAGAATTCTGTTAGTTCCATAGTCATTAGAGTTGGGACCACCAACTATGCATATCAATGGTAAGTTCTCACTGTAAGCTCCAGCTATGGCGTTCAGCACACTAAGCCCTCCAACAGTGAACGTCACAACGCACGCGCCAACTCCACGCGACCGCGCGTAGCCATCAGCCGCGTACCCTGCGTTGAGCTCGTTGCAGCAACCAATAAGGTTGAGGCCTGGCTCCGCTATGAGGTGGTCGAGGAGAGTGAGGTTGAAGTCACCGGGGACGGAGAAGACGTCGGTGACGCCGATCTGGACGAGGCGGCGGGCTAGGTGGCGGCCGAGTGTGGCCTCCGATGAGCAGATGGCGGTGGAGGGGACGGAGGTGGAGTTGTTGTTGGCGCAAGAGATGATGTCGTTGCTTGGGGGCTTGTGTGAGTCGACGGATCCAATCTTTGTGTCCATGGAGGCGGTGGAAGACGGTGGCGGTTTGGGGAGGTGGAGTGAGAGTTTGAAGGAGAATGAAAATGAGAGAATGATTGGTTGTTTTGAACTTTGAAGTATTTCTTTCTTTTTTTTGTGGTTTGAATTCTTGGTGAGGAGAGTGTGGTTTAAGGAGGGGGGTTTTATATGTAGAACTAAGAAGGGTGGTGGGTTTGTGATGGTGTGTGAAGAAGAGTGGGAGAGTGGTGGTGGTAAAACAGAAAGAGGAGATACAGGGTGCTGGTTTTTGGTTTTTAGTTATGTGCTGCCCCTGTTTGGTACATTGGTCTTGGCGGTGGTCTACTCTCGTCTACAACTTTCATGAGTTTTGATTTTTTTTTTTCAATAATGATAGTAATCTAAATAAGTTAATTTAATATAATAAAAATGAGTTATAATTAATATTATTTTAAATTTTATTATTTAATTTGATTAAATTTGATTCATAAAATGATTTAGATGTATAATATTAATTTTTTTTACACAAAAATATTAATTATATAAAGGTTTAATTATTTTGTTAGTCCTTATAGTTTCAAAAAAAATTTATTAGGTTTTTATATTTTTTTTAATTGAATTTTTGTACTAATTTTTTTTTAATTTACACTTTTTTTTATTTGGATCTCTGCATTAATTTTTTATAGCTAAGTTCTTATACAATTAAGCTAATTACGGTCAAGATGAACTTAATTGAAAAAAAATTTGATGCAAGAACCCAATTAAAAAAAAGTATATGGATCTAATTGAAAATTTTATGAAACTATATGGACTAACAGAGTAATTAAACTTTATACAAATATAAATATTTTTTATAGAATAATGCTACACATCAAAATTTTTTTATGAATCAAGTCTAACCAAATTAAATAATAAAATTTAGAATAATGTTAAGTATAACTAATTTTTATTATGTTAAACTAATTTGATTAGATTTAGTTAACAAAAAATTTAAATGTGTAATATTATTCTTGAGTGATTAATTTTAATATATATTTATTATGATTATTTTTATTATGAATTTTTATCAATATAGATTTATATATAATTATATTTATATAAAATTAATAATTAAAAATTATTAATTTAATAATTTTTAATTATTAATTTTATATAAATATAATTGTATATAAATTTTTGTTATTTTCATCTCTCTCACTTTCTTTCTTTCTTCGTCCCATACAAATTTAGAAAAATTATTTTGAAATAATTAGTGTGGAGAATTGGACTTATTCCTTTTTTTAGTTATTCTCTTTATAAAATCTTTATTATATTATTTGAAACATACATGGTATCCGACAATGTACTATTACTTGGAATAACAGGAGGTATGTGTAGAAATATCTAAAGACGGAACGACATTGGGACCAAAATTTAGCCGTCAAAGTAGAGATGGGGATGGAGATAAAAATCTGCTTTTAAGCTCATATTTACTAAACACCTCATTTAGAAAGGAGATCGAAATTAAAAAATAAAGACTGAGAAATTAAAATAAAAAAAATAAAAATAAAAATAAAAATTGAATTAAATTTTTATATTATATTTAACATAAAATATATAAAATTAAATTATATTTTAATATTATATTTAATTTACAATAAATATTAAAATTAAAGAAATAAATTTAAAATTTAAAATATTTAAAAAATAAATTAAATCTCTATATTTATGTCTGAATATTTTTACAAAAAAAAAATATAAAATTTTAACCTTTATTCTAAAAAGTTTTAGTTTTATGTGTTTTCATTTTTTTAGTACGGAAAAAATTAAATTATATTTTAAAACTAAAATTTTAGCATCAGTTTTTAATTCCTAAACACAATATTTAATTCTATTCTTTCAATCTCATTCTTAATTTCAAAAACAAAGACATCTTAAAAAAAATTTAAAATAGGAATAAAACTCTATATATTAATTAATTTGATGTGAATTTTTATATATTTTTTTGTTTTCCACAGTATCCCCTAATCCAACAGGTTAAAAACTAATTCGTCGCGGTACTGAACTTCATTTAAAAATTTACCACCAATAAATTACTACACGGACAAGGCGGGATTGAATTTTTTTTTATTAGTCGTTCTAAATGAAGCCATATTTTAGGAAATTAATATTTAAATTTAAATTAATTTTTAAAATTATATTTGTGGCTTAATTTAGTTTTTATATTTTTTAATTCATTTAATTTAATCTCTTAATTTAACATTTATGATTCGTATTAGTCTCTAATTCTATTTCTATCACAAAATTATTATCGATATGTTGAAATGTACTCATGGCTACTTCATAAAACTCTCTAATGGTTATCTAATATAATAATTGAAACTTTTTACTTCAATGAATTCTCCAAAAAGTCTTTAAATCTCTCAAGTAAAATTATGATTAGAGTATTAAATGCATTGTAGAGTGTAAATTGAGATTAAAAAAAAATTAAATCGTTATCTAAATAGTCCATCTCAGCACCCATTAATAGTTATGTGACAAAAACAAGATAAAAAACTTATATAAGTCACAAATATTAAGTTGGAGGATAAAATTAAGTAAATCAAACTTTTGAATTTCAAATTAAAACGTTAATATAATTTTAGAGACTAATTTAAATATTATCTCATATTTTAATAACAACAATTTTTATGATAAATATTCTAATACTATAAATTTAAAATGTATTTCAAATGAAAATTGTACAACATCTATAATACTTATTTTATTTTTAAAGGTAAATGCATTCTTTGTTTTAAATTTGATAATTATTTAACATTTATATTTAATTTGTAATATGTTATTATATATAATAACATGATTGAAAAATATTAATTTTATTTTATCTTAATATATTATATTTTTCGTTTTTTTAGAGTAATCTCATAAAAATCGATGGAATTACATATTTGGTGGAAATTGAAGATGGAGAGAAAAAATTTTCAGAAGTTCAGGAATGCAGATCTGGAGAAGTTTGAGAGTGAAGAGTGGGAATTGTCTCATGACTCATGCCTTCATTCTCCAACACATTGTCATCTCCTAATAACTAATATCATAGAAAGTATCTTCAGTTATTTTTGTACATTGAAAAATGTTAAGTAAATAATTGATTTTTTTTATAATTACACTGAAACATATTTTTTATTTTTATATAATTATCATGAATAACTGTTAAATTTGGATGTTTAATTTATATAACATTTTGTTACCTATATGACTTTCTGCATATTATTTTAAAATATTTGTCAATTAATGTGGTTTAAATTAAATACTAAAGTGTGAGTCTCGTGTTATTTAAATTATTGGATTCTGACTCATTCTCACTTATAATAATGTAATTCAATAAAATATTAAATTTGGTTAATGAATGTAATTGTTATTGATAACAAATTTTAAATTTATTATTAATAAATGCTGCAATTAATTTTTCAGATTTTACAAATTAAATTGGTTTCTCAAATTTTTATTAAAAAAAATTTTTTGAATTAATTAATTTGCATCACCTTAGTTCGGGAAATGTTCTCCAACTTCAAGTAGTGTGATCCATGTTGATAGTGGCAAAAGATGAAAAAATGGTATCAAAATGAAATAGGCTAGGATTACTTCGATTCCCTAAAAATTTAAACGATCAATTTAATTCACACAAAAAATTGAAAGAAAGAAATAAGTTATTCATTCATATTTTATACAATAAGAAGGATGCTGATAATTGATAATTCCATCACCATAAAGAATCTTAATTTTGATCTTTTAAAAAATTCTTGTTGACCAAGTTCTGTAATATTTTATAATACATGTGGACACATAATATGGTATGTGTTCGGCAAAGATCAAAGAGGAAGGAGACGAGAGATATCTGTTGAATGCGACTTGGAGGTTTGCTTTCAATGGCATTGTTACATTTGTT
Source organism: Arachis stenosperma (assembly GCF_014773155.1). Taxonomy (NCBI): domain Eukaryota; kingdom Viridiplantae; phylum Streptophyta; class Magnoliopsida; order Fabales; family Fabaceae; genus Arachis; species Arachis stenosperma. Next base: position 120,451,163 of record NC_080380.1, on the reverse strand, counting down.
TCCCCTTATACCTAACTGCTGAATTTAGAGGGCGAAAGTGAAGTTGGATTTTGGTGAGAAATGAAACTAAACATTCTTTTCTTTTCAATGGCAAATTGGCAAGAAACCATATGTCCTCAGAATCACAAACTTTGGTGTGTCGGTCTAATTTGAGAAAGTTTTGAAACTCTTGTAAAGGTAAGAATGCAAGATGTTAATGTTAGTATTTTTTTTTCTTAAATAAATAAAAAATAATTGTTTTAAAAAAAAAATGAAAGAGTATTATTTACTAAGATTTTTTTTGCCTCAAATGTAGTTCGCCTTTTAATTCGGCAAAATTGTCCCTAATAAACAAAATTAGAAGTAGATTCTTATTTTTTAAAAATACGATAAAAACACAAAATAATATTTTTGTAATAAAAAGTGTCATCTATTTTTACTGAATATTTATAATAAATTTTTTTATTCATATTGTGTATTGTTAATCCATGACATGCAAAATAAAATTTTTTAATGTTATTAAACATCTCACTTCAAGGGGGGTATGTAGACAAAAACCGTTTAAATTTTAAATAGAATTAATATAACAATTTATTTTGATCTAATATTATTTCTCTATCATAATAAATTAATAACAACCACGTTTTATACATTTTAGAAATAAAAAGAATGAGAAAAAGGAGTGAAAAAAAAAGGTAAAGAAAGTAAGATTTGGAGATTTTTATTTAAATTAAATAAATATATAATTACGAAAATACATAAAATATGAAGTAATTACTTAAATGTGTTATCTTACATATTTTGGATGTTGAGAGGTAAGATAAAAAAAATGTGTATATTTCGACGTTTGAGACATCCTTCTGTGACCAGACGACATCATGACATATCTTGGGTGCATCTAGGATATGTTTTCAATGGGAGATTGGATACTGAACAACTGAGATACGTTTAAATTCAGAAAGGAGTCTCAACACCCGAGATACGTGTAACATGCCTAATTTGGACCTCAACATCTGAGATATAGTCAAACGTGTAATTTGGCTCTCAACACTCAAGATATGTGTATTATGGTTTAGGAGGCACCCAAGATATTTTGGAGAATTACTCTATTTTTTTGCTCTTCTTTTCGTTTTATTCTCATGAAGAATAATCGGTTTTTTTGTGGTTTATCCTAATGGGATAGTAAAACACGGTGATGAAGGAATGATTTTCGAGTCTGATTCAACTGTGATGTTGCGCACTAACCGGGTTGATACCCTACATCCGCTAAAGACAGGTCATACTGAACAATACAGGGGAATAGGTACCAAAGAGGTTGGGCGGGTTGCATATAGATTTTATGCACGCACTTCCAAGCAGTGGATTTACCAACAGGTTATTTTGGATTGACGGAGATCGGCATGTGAGGGTAATATTTGACGTACATGCACGGCTAATGCCACAACATGTGATGGAGTGGTATGCTGTGGTGTGTGACACGGTTGTTTGTGGTAGGACGTCTCCTTCGAGTGCTGAAGTTTTTCCGCTGGATGCAACACGATCCACTGCGCCCAACCTCGTGATAGTGCCGACGAGGAAGACTGTTAGGGCGATTCAACTTATGTTTCCGAATTCAAGTCATCTAGTGATACTTCTTCCTCTGATGAGTATGTGTTGGAGACTCTCACTAGTAGTGGTTCTCGGTTTCTCTTGCCTCCCCCTTTGCCCATTCTTCGATTATTAGAAGTTCCTAGTCATTATCACACTTTGAATTTGGACGCAATGCAGTTGGACTTTCAATGCCGATGAAGGGGATGATTACAACGGATGGTAGGGTAGAATTCTGAGTTGACCATAAGTTCAGGAACCGTGATGTAGTTCTGATGGCGATGAAAAATTATAATATTCAAAGGAATGAGGAGTATAGAGTTTTGGAGTTAGATAGGCTTAAATACCACTGTCATTGTAAGCAATTCACCAACGGTTGTCGATAGAGTCTTTGTGTGACACTATGTCAAAACTTGAACTATTGGTATATTTTACGATTTATTTTGGATGAATTAAAGTCTATTACGTTAATTATGTGTTGTACTGAATATTGACATCCACGAGTAATTTGTAGAGAGGTGCGTAGGCTCGGTAGAGTATACACTTGTTTGGCACCAATCATGTCTCCGGACCATGCTCAATTGGATAGTAGTTTGATTTTCAAAGTCGTGTTACCTATAATAAAGACTGATCCATCAATGTCTATCTTGGTATTGCAAAGTGCAGCGCATCAAAGTTACCATTTCAAGCCATCGTACCGAAAGGTGTGGATGACGAAGCAGAAAGCGATTGCTCAGATTTATGGTGACTGGGAAGAGTCGTACAACAAGATACCCGGCCTCTTACAAGCTTTGCAGGAATGCCTCCCAGGCATGATTCACGACTGCATTACTGTTTCTTATTACAACAGAGACATAGTTGACGGAGAGTAGAACCAATTCCATAAGGTCTTTTAGGCATTCCCTCCATGCATTGAGGCGTTTAAGCATTGCAAGCTTTTTGTATTTGTGGACGAGATACACTTGTACGAAAAGTACTGGGGTGTGCTGTTAATTGCTATGGCTCAAGGTGGTAATAACAAAATTCTATCCATAGCTTTTGCATTAGTCGAATCTGAGACAACCGAGTCATGGTCGTTTTTTCTTTCGAATATGAGACAGCATGTTACTCTGCAGCCTGAAATTCTTATCATATCAAATAGATCGTAAGCTATTTGCGCTGGTCTAAATGCACCTCACAGTGGATGGCATCCTCCCTCGGCATATCATGCATACTGCATCTAGCACATGGTTTTAAACTTCAATTCACGGTTCAAATCAGCCGAGGATAAGAGATATCGTATAAATGCAGCGTATAGTCCAAACAATGAGGGTTGCAATTGGTACTTGGATACTTTGGGTACATTATCCCGTGAGATGTTGGATTGGCCTCTTTGTTTTAGGAAGGATTTATGACTTCAACATTGTGATGAAGGTTGTCGATATGGTTAGAAATCTAACTCTACATGACTACTGCCACCAAGTGAGGTACTCCTGTGTCGAACGAAAGTCAGGTGGCCATTGATGGTAACTAAGTGTTGTAGCTGGTAACGGCCCCTGAATAAATCGTACCACTAACAGTGCACGTTAGGCCACCAGAGTCATCTCCTCTCGTCGTCTTGAAAAAATACTCGTCGATGTTCACCGAATCTGCTGACCTGTGCTACTGTCCCCCGAACTGTCTCTTTACTCTGTCAATATGATGAAACTCTACAAAGTGAAAGTATATGAGAGGACAACAGCCCTCCATATATATATCTTTGCGTCACTCATAAGCCAGTCGGCCATAATCTGACGTAGCTGGAGATCCTCATATAGTATCCATCAAAACTGTGCACATCGTGTTAAAGAACAATAATTAGGAATGGCATATCAATGCATGATTTAATGTAAAAACCAAAAAATATCGTACCTAGTCAAATGTGAGAGTATCGATGCGACGACATAGAGTCTGGATCCTACCATTATTGCGATTTCGATTTTGTTCCCCTAGTCCTGCCAACCTATGCTGAATAAAAATATTTCAAACAGAAATTAATTAGTTACAATAAGGGATAAGTATGATTTTGGTCCCCAACGTAAGGGGTTAAAATTTTTTTCGTCCCTCGCCTTTTTTTCGCTCCAAAATGGTCCCCAAAGTTTCAGTTTGTTTTAAAATCGTCCTTTGGATGAAAATACCCTTCTTCCTTCACCCAAAAATCAACCACCACCACCACCACCACCACCAGAACAGAAGCCCAACCAGAACCACCACCACCACCACCAGTATCATCATGGTTATCATCATCATCAGAATTTTCCCCAAAATCAACCAAAATCAACCAAAAGCTCAAGCTAAACAAGAACCAATCACCACCACCACCATTATTATCATGGTCATCATCATCATTAACATCAGAAAAATCAAAATCAAGCAACATGAATAATCAACAAATTCAGCAACAATAATATTCCAAATTCAAATTTCAGCAACAACAATATTCCACAATAAATTTCACAAAAATCCAGAAATTTCACAAAAAATCCAGTTCACAGAAATGGTGGTGGTGTGGTGGTGCAGGGTGGCAGAATGGCGGGGCGGCGAGGAAGGGGGGAAGAAGAAGAAGAAGAAGAAGAAGAAGAAGAAGAAGAAGAAGAAGAAATGGTGGTGGTGCGGTGGTGTAGGGCGGCAGGGGGGAAGAAGAAGAAGAAGAAGAAGAAGAAGAAGAAGAAGAAATGGTGGTGGTGCAGTGGTGTAGGGCGGCAGAGCGACGGGGTGGCGAAGAAGAAGAAGAAGAAGAAGAAATGGTGGTGGTGTAGGGCGGAGGGCGGCGGGAAGAAAAAGAAGAAGAAAAGAAGAAGAAGAAGAAGAAATGGTGGTGGTGCGGTGGTGCAGGGCGGCAGGGCAGCGGGGCGGTGATGCGGCGGCGGTCCCCCTTCTCTCCCCCCTCCTCCCCCCTTCCCCTTTTCTGCGCCCCCCTTTTCTGCACCCCTCCCCCCATTTTCTTTCTCTCCCCACCCCCTTCCTGTATCCCTTTCTTTTTTCTTTTATTTATTTATTTATTTTATATTTATTTTATTTTATAATTTTTAATAAAGGGTAATTTGGTAATAAAAAAATAAAATTAGTAAAAAGGACGATTTTAAAATAAACTGAAACCTTGGGGACCATTTTGGAGCGAAAAAAAGACGAGGGATGAAATAAATTTTTAGCCCCTACATTGGGAGTCAAAATCATACTTATCCCTTACAATAATTAAGACGTATCCAATGCCTACTACTTGTTAAATTAAAAATTAATTACAATAAGTACATACTTAGCTGCAAGTGAGAACCTAACAATGTTGTTGAGTTAAGTATATAACTAATTTTAAATTGATGATTATTATTTTATTGGATTAAACACCTAATTAGTTTTGATTGTGTTTGATTAGTGTTGCAGGCTAAAGAAATAAAATAGCAGCAACCCAAACAAATAGAACAAAGAACAGAAGTTGCTATAGTGTGCAAAATTTACAAGCAAAACCCAAATAAAATGCGATGAATAAGTCATTTGGGCAGAACAGAAAGAAGCCTATCCAAGCCCAAGTTCCTCATCTAAGTTGAAGCCATCGTTCACTTTACCTGCTTCGATCAAATACAGCGAAAAAGAGAGAGAGAGCGCTTCATTCTTCTTGTTCATTTCACCAGAGAAGAAAGAAGGAGAAAGGTAAAACTCAAAAGGTAGTGTCTAATCACCCAAATCAAAGCAAACTAAGCTAAGTCAGAGGATAAAGGTGATTTATTTCCATTTGCATGCAATTTACTTTCTTTATTCCTTCTTCAAATTTCTGCAACTCCAATTTGGGATAAATGGAGAAAGTATTTTTTGATAATCACTGCTATGAATCAAAGGCTAAAGTTGTTTCTTGTGGACCCAGAACTTGCTCCAGGGTTCAAATTTGGGTTTACCATTGAAACATTTCTCTTTGCTAATTTGAGGTCTTCGGTCAAGCAAAAATACCAGCTTTAAAATCCCTAATTTGGGAGTTAATTGAAGAAAGTGAAATGACAAGCTTAGTAAGCACACAGCTCGAAGAGTTGACTCAGAAGAGATCAATACAACAACTTTGAAAGAGGTACAAAGAGAAAAATCTTCATCTTTCTAAAGACCAAGAGAGAGAACCAAATATTAAGTTTGTTTTGGAGAGTTTCTCTGTGAAGAGTTCATCGATTTCGGACAGTGTTTTCTAAGTTAAAGAAGTATTTCACCAAGATGAAGAACTTAATTAGAGTTAACTGAATCTGTTTCAACTTAAAGCAATAGAGGCTGTTATTGCATTAATCTCCTTCATATTTTACAGTCTGTATTTCATTTTCAATGTATATCTTTCTATAATTTTTTTAGAGGTAAAAGGCTAAAAGAAAGAATTCAAGAAAAAGCCAATGAGTGACAAAAGGCTGAGTGAAACACTTGAGAGAAAAACCTAGAGTGATTTCAGATTTCTTTAGGTTGTTTCTTATGTCTTGCGTCTTATACCTGTGAGGTGCCCCTTTCTAAGTTAGGTTAGAACTTAGAATGAAGAGTTAGGTATTAGCATAACCAAGTCAAGTTAGATAAGAACTTGAGAGAGAAAGGATTGAGGGAATCCTAAGAAATTGGTGTATGTAATACTTTAACTATAGTGAAAATTCTACCACTGTTGTGGTGGAGACTGGATGTAGGTTGCATTGCACAAGGAAACTAAACCAGGATACATGCATGTGTCATCTTTCTTCTCTTTCTCTAAATTTTGTTTTCTGATATTTATGAGACAAAATGAAATTGTCTCATAAAATTTTCGCTACACAGTTCAAGCAGATTTTAACAGTAACTTTGATATTAAAAGCTTAATTCATTAAAGCAAAAAAAGGTCATAGATTCAACCCCCCTCATTTTCTAAGACTTCTGCATCCTTCAGACGTCAGATCCTACCAGACAAAAATACAGGAACCTATGACAGATCTATGAGAGAACAAGTGGCATGCAACTCACAATGTCGGTCACATCACACCCTGCCGCGGTGCATAGTGGGTGGTACGTATGTGCTAGCAGTGCAGACCCCATGACAATTGGCTGCAACGATGGAAATCCTCCAACAACGGTAGCCACCTCAAAGGAACAAATGTAGAAGACTTGTTCATGAAAAGAAACCTTCCGATAAGCATCATTAAGTAGTACCTTGCGTACTTACCGAGTGTATCCGGAGCTTCTCCAGCTAGAATATGTAAAATCTTATCCCTCAGTCAGATCATTCTCAGCCCAAAAACCTTTTTCCCTCCCTCTGGCTGTGGTGGCAGCCTGGCACCAAGTAAATCCTTAATCCATTCCCACGTGGGATGTCCATGGTATTATCGGAAGTCTCTGGTACAACTCACAATAAACTCTCCATCAGTGTGCAGACCAATGTGGTAGGCAACATCCTACAGCATAATGCTAACCTCACCCCATGGAAGGTGGAAGGTGTATGTCTCAGGCCTCTACTGCTCGACAAATACAGAGATCAAGGAATTGTCAAACATGAAGTCCCCCAACTCTCCTACATTATACAAAATATCAAAACATACTATATTTGACTAAATTAATATAGAACTTCTTATTCAAAATACCTACCACATTAACTAAGTTACTAAAGCCTAAACATCTAAACTAATTATTTACTGAAAATAAAACAAGAAAGAACTACTAACCTCAAAATCTAAAACTCCAGCTACGTGCCAAGTAGCATTTAGTTTGTTGATGTTTTCATCACGAACATATTCTCTAAGGGTCATATGTACTTAAGGAACTTGAACTTAAGCGTCTAGAAAGTCACAAAATTTTTAAAAACTATTCAAATCAACGTAAATCTCGGTTGTTGTGACCTTATATATGCATCTGAGCATATTTCGGAAGCTGAGACCCAAATTGGCATGTTGCGCGTATCTCGAGTACTAAGACCTCCTTCTGAATTTAAATGTATCTCGCGTGCTCAGTATTCGATCTTCCATGTAAAACATATTCTGGGTGCACCCAGGATATGTCACGGCGTCGTTCGGTCATAGAACGATGTCTCAAACCTCGAGATATGCATATTTTTTTTATCTTACTTCTCAGCATCCAAGATGTGTAAGGTTATGCATTTAAGTAATTATTTCATATTTTATGTATTTTCATAATTTATATATTTATTTAATTCAAATAAAAAATTCAAAAATTTGGTGCGAGTAAATTTACCACACACTTACTAGTATTTATAGACAAAAAGCTTGGAATTTTATCATTGAGGGTGCACTAGATCGCCGAATCAATAGACGAACTGAGCTTAGGAGTCATGCAGATTGAGCAACATTAGGCAACCTGGGTCTGAAAGGCACACAAATCGGCTAAACAATAGGCAAATTGGATAGAAAGAGGGAGATCGTCTCATCGTTAGGCAAAGTAAAAAGCAGATTGCCTCTCTGTTAGGCGAACTGCATATTGGCCCAAAAAAATTTTTATTCTAATAAATAGTGTCATTTTCTTTTCTTTTAAATTTTTTTTATTTATTCAAAAAAAATTCTAAGATGGAAATACCCTTGTCATATTATCCATTTTTGAATTAATAATGTAATATCCCGCTATAATCTCATCACTAAAATTCAAAAAATGTTATAAAGAGATAATAATTTGCCATTTTTTTAATTGAAGATCTTTAACGATGGTGGATGAAACTGATAACAGAATCTCTTCAAAAAAGTAAAATTATCAGTAATGAAAAATTTTGGCAGATCACACTTGATGCACGAAAACTTGTATCGCAACAAATTTTCCTCGGCAAGCATACCGAATTGTCGTCAAATAAAAACTCACAATAGAGTGAGATCAAATCCCACAGGGATTGATTGGTCGAGCAACTTTAATTAAAGGTGTGTTCTAGTTGAGCTGAGCAAAGTTGAGTTGAGTATTGCAGAAAACTAAATGGAGGAAAAGATAAATGACAAGGAATGTAAGTGTTGAAAATAAATGGCGGAATATAAATTGTAGAAAAGTAAATTGCAGAATCTTAAATGGGAAATTGCGGAGATGAGCATCAAAGTAAATAGCAGAAATTAAAGAGAATGGGTAAGATCAGGAATGGGGGTTTCATTGGACTTAGGAGATATTGCATTCTTCGAATCAAGTTCATTTTCATCTCTTCCTCAATCAATGTATTCATTGATCTCCTTGGTAATCATAAGTGATTGGATCCCAATTCCTTGGCAATCCAATCTCTCTAAGCCTGAACAATTACCCAATTTCTTGATTTAATTGCTTATGGGAAGAGATGAAGTGTGGTCCCTGATTATACCACATGCATTTCCGAATCAAAGTGTTGGTAGGATTATATGTCACTATATCCACCCAAACCTCAATTCGGTCCAGCATGAGAAAGCATTTCTATCATGATCTCCTCATTCCTCTTCCAAGGTTCCGAGGAGATCCAAGTATGGATAGCCTCTTTTCCAAGACAACTACCCAATTGGATGAAGATCAAAAGCTTTCTAGTAAAATCAAGAGAAAAGAAAGAAGAAGAAGAATGAAAACTAGTATTGATCCATCAAATTACAACAGAGCTCCCTAACCTTATGAAAAGGGGTTTAGTTGTTCATAGCTCTCGGAATGAAAAGCAAAAATGAAAAGTGCATTGTAAAGTAAACTAAATTGCAGAGAAAGTGAATATACAGAGTGTTTACAATTTTGGATCCTCCAGATCCCAATCCCCCTCTTAGTTCAAAACTACTCCTATATATACTACTCCTCTGAGCTTCTATTAGCTCTGCAAGTCTTTGATCTGGGCCTTTGATCTTTAGTTGAAGTAGTTACAGTCTTCAGTGGGCGCTTTGCTTGCAGAAAGAAGTTGAGTCAGGCATGGTTCACGTTTAGTCAAGGCGTTAGTGGTGTTAACGTTAAGTATAAATTCTGACTCGAAGACGTTAATGACACTAACTTTGTCACTAACGTCCCAACCCCTTTTAGCTACGTTAACTCTAACGTTAGTGGCACTAACGTGACCACTAACGTAGCCTTTCCTAACCTTTGATAGCATTATATGTGCTAACTTCGCCAATAACGCTACACCCTTGCTTTTCTCCCACGTTAATGGTCCACGTTAGTGTTACTAACGTGGCAACACTAACGTGGCCATCAACGTAGGCATGCCATGACACGAAGACGTTAGTGGCACTAACTTTGTCACTAACGTTACAAAACTCCATCCCTTCCACGTTAGTGCTCACGTTAATGGCATTAACGTGGCCACTAACGTGGTCGTACTGGCCATCTCCAACGTTAGTGACAAAGTTAGTGTCACTAACGTTGGTTTCTTATACTCCTTGCTCTACGTTATCTCCTACATTAGTGGCAATAACGTGGCCACTAACGTGGGTAAACTTGGCCTGATCCAACGTTAGTGACAAAGTTAGTGTCACTAACGTTGGCGATTCTTTTTGCTCCATGTTCGCTCACGTTAATGGCGTTAACGTGGCTCTTAACGTGGTTGTTTGTGGCCTTTGCAACGTTAGTGGTATTAACTTTACCACTAACGTTGGAGCTTCTTCTTTCTTCCACATTAGTTCCTACGTTAGTGCAACTAACGTGGTAAATAACGTGTGTTAAAATGGCCTTCGAAGACGTTAGTGATGTTAACTTTACCACTAACGTTGCAAGCTTGCTCCCTTTCCACGTTAGTGGTACTAACGTGGCTCTTCTATGCTTCATTTGGCCTAAAATCAAACAAACAAGGTGCATCAAAGCTTTGTTCTAGATTATGAGATTCTGCATCATCTAAATTGGCATTCAATTTATGCATTATTCTCATGAAATCATGTAAAATTTACAATGTTTGCTTGAATCAAGATGTAAGTGCATATTTATCCAAAAACTTACTTATTACCTAAGAAAATGCATAAAACTACCTAAAATGTGTTAAAAAAAAGCTAGTGAAATTGGCCAAGATACCCAAACAACAACACGACATGAAAATAATTGGAGAGCAAAAAATAATTTAGTCTTCAGTCTTTACTGATTCTAAAAAAATCCCTTTTAGTAGTAGAAGCAGTACGAAAAGCTATTGAAAATCCATCAGCTCATTTTCTTTCCCCTTTAAATGCTTGTTACATTGTTTTTAGTTGGAACTTACTGCTTTTGTCTTTTTGGTTGTAATTCAATATGGACCTTAATTCTATCTAACGAAATCATCTATACATTTTTTGATAAAAAAAATTATTATATATAATATTTATCATTATATATTTATTATATTTAATATTATTTAATTATTTTAATAGTAATTACAAAATATAAAATAAGATAAATAATAATTAATAAATATAAAATAAAATAATTTTAAATTGTTTTGGATTAATTTGTAATTGTATCTGAAACGCTTTTGCTAAAATAAATTGTCAATGTAATAGAATGTCACGTGAAACAACAAATACGTGCTATAAAATTTTTCAGTCACGGATTATTAGTCATACAGTCATTTATGATGCATTAGTTTTTCATAAAGCTGTACGCGTACCTCGATCTTTCTCTCCAATTTAATTTTAATTTATAGCAAAATTGTACTCGTATTGAATTTTTGAAGTGTCATCCAGACCACCACCCCTAAATAATGCGGTGAACTTTGGTAATACGTTATGGCAATAGCCACCATTATTATTCTATTCGTTTTTGATGATCTGTACGTTATTAATATTCTATTGGCTATTGATGATTTGTATCATTGTATGTAAATAATTTTAGAATTAACTACGATTTTAGTCTTCAAAATATAAATTAAATTTTTTTTGTTTTTAATTTTTTTATATAAATTATTTATAAGATTTAAAATTAAATTTTAAAATCATTTTTTATTTAAATATTAAAATTTTAGATTAAATTATTCATAACAAAAAAATATAAAATACAAAAATACAAAAATATAAGACAAAGAGAATGTTTCTGCTCATTTGAAGAGAAAAAGAAAAAAGGAGATAAAAGGAAAAAGAGAAAAAAAAAAGTTGTCCACGATTTACTTTTGTTTCCGCTTCTGTCGTTACCTCCGTACGATTTTGGTTCTTAAAGTAAGGACGATTTTAAAACCAAGTTAAACTTTGAAAACAATTTTGTATGCAAAAAAAAGGTTAGAGACAAAAAAAAAATTTTAACCTATACTTTAGAGACCAAAATTATATTTAACCCATAATTTAATGATAATAATGAGTGATAAACCGATCATGGGCAGGGTAAGATATATAGTTTAAGGTTCCCTTTAATTCTATTTTTTTAGAATATAATTAGGATCAATTAGGATCAATTAGTATTATTTAGTATATTTGAATATTTATTATAGGAGATTACGTCTTTATTATTACGATTCTCTTAGTACCTATAAATACTTTTTTATATTATATCATTCTACACAATTTGAATAGACAACTTAATTATACTCAATAATACACAAATACTTTTTCTAGTTTAGTCTCTTGTTTCTAACACTATTTATAGATATGCATCCAAATTATTTGATAAATAATTTTAGGATTTATCTATTTTGTCTCTTAAAAATATATGTTAAATTTATAAATTAAAATTTTTTATTATAAATGTAAAAAATTTAAATTTTTAATGTATTTATTTTGTATTCATTAAATAAAAATATTTAAAATTTTCTACTAATAATAAACTTATAATGTGAGTTTAAAAAACATGTTAGCTAAACTCATAATTTTATAATAGTTTAATGACAAATCATCAAAATTAATTATAAAATATTATAACACTGACAAATTTAATTATAAAATAATTAAAATTAATATGTAATCATAAAAGATGAAATTTAGTAGATAAAACTATTTAACTCCTAAAAAATTATAAAAAAAATTTCTAAATTACTCATCTAAACTCCCAAACCCCCTCCAATATCCAAATCCTCTCCTCTCCTGTAATTTCCTCCCTCATCGCACGCAATTCTTAGCAAGCTAAGTTCAGCGTCATAAATCTCGGCGCGTTATAATATTTTTCACTGACATAAGAATCAGTGAAACTCGATTCTTCCACATCTTAGTCACGATCACTGCCACTGTATCCACCACCAAAAAAACAAAAATATAGAGTAAACTTACAAATTTAATGTTGCGAAAAATAGATGAGCCATTTGCGTAGGACACGAGGAAAAAAAGATTCTAAAATTCGAACAAAGTTGAGACACTGGCACTAAATTTGGTCATAATTGAAGGATGGGGAGAAGAGGTGCATTGGTGGTGGTGGTGTTGGGAGAAAAAACAAGACGAGCCTGAAGTGTACGAGTCTAAGTGAAGAGCAGCACAAGCAATGATACTTAAGCAGACATTAGCGTTAAAAACGGGGTAGAACTTAGAAGTGGGACATAGAATTTGACATGGCGGTCTACAATAATAATCTTAGTGTCCCTACTGATGTAGGTGAGCTAGTTGTCATCAGGGCGGGGCTAGATCCTTCTATCCTGGCTACACAAGAATTTTAGCTTGAATGTGGTGGCTACAATGGCAAAGGAGAGCAAAACTAGTTTACCGATGAAAGAATTATTATTATTGTTATTGTTGTTGTCATTGTTATCAGCTTTCTGAGAGTACAGCGATGAGTTACTAGAATTGGTGATGCTGAAATTATTGGCGTCATCTATTGGTGGTGGTGGTGGTATCTATGGCGGAACTAGGATTGGATTTTGGAAAATTAAAGGGTTTGAAGGAGGCCATTGAAATTGGAAATTGAGAAATTGGAGAGTGTAGAGTTGAACTTAATTCGTGTTTGAGAAGTAATAAGTGAGAGTGAAAAGAAAAAACCACGGTGGAGTGGACGAGGGAAGAGAGAGTTCGAAAAGGGAATTGGGAGTGATTAGATTAGTTTAGAAGGACAGATTGAAAATCTTTGATAAACTTTTAGCATTTGAATATTTGTCTATAGGAATCCATTTGTTATGGTCACAAGTTAGTTTTATTAATTCTTCTATGGCCAAAATTGTCGGCGTAATAATCTTTAATGGTCAATTTTGGTACTTTAGCCATTGTTTAAAATATTAAATATAAGGGTTAAGTACGATTTTGGTCCCTAAGGTAGGGATTGAAAATTTTTTCGTCCCCAACCTTTTTTTGCATACAAAATCGTCCCTAAGGTTCAACTTGATTTTAAAATCGTCCTTCGGACAATTATACCCTTACCCTATCACAATTTCGTCATCTCCTCTTTTGCTCTACTTCTTCATCTTCTTTATCCCTGCTCAGTGACTTTCATAAACTTGTTTCCATGGTAATTCCTTGGATTCGAGTTGGGATCAAATTCAAACTCGTTTACAAAACATGAATTCAAATTATAAAAAACGGACCAAAATACTTAAATAAATTCAAGCAACTTGTACCAAAATTTGTGCAACCTTGAACAATAATCAACAAATTCAGCAGCATCAATATTCCAGGTTCAAGCCAAATCAGAAGTAGAGATTCACCCAATCAACAGAGCATGACATTAAGATATTCCACAACAAATTCAGAATCACTAATCGAAAAATTCAAATATTTCACAACAAATTTAGATTATGTAAGACAAACAAGAAATCCAGTTCACACAGAAGAAGAAGGTTTACTAGTTCAACCATAGCAGTTACAAGCAACGTCAACAGAAATTACAGAACAAGCCACAATTCAGCACGGCGAGTGGGGAGGACCAGCGGAACAGCGGCGAGGACGTGGGGAGTAGTGACGAGCGGCGAATAGAGAGAAACAACAGCGAACGGTGAGGGACGAGGACCGATGACAATGGCGGCAGCAGCGACAATAGAGGATGCGAATCCCTTCAGCTCGCGCATCCTTCTCTCTCTCTTCCCTTCGGCTCACGCATCCCTCTATCTCTCTTCGCGGTCAGCGACGGTGACGATGAGTCCAGTACGACGACGCGGCTCAACGGTGGCGACGAACCCAGTACGACGGCGACTCTCCCCCCCTCCCCTCTCTTTTCCCTCGTAATTCCTTCCCCTTTCTTTTTCCTCCCCCCTTATGATTCCTTCTCCTATTTAACTCATTTTTTTCTTTTTTTATTTTTTTAATTAAGGATATTTTTAGAATAAAAATTAAAAATTTGATAAAAATGACGATTTTAAAATTAAGTTAAATTTTATAGTCGATTTTGTAAGTAAAAAAAAAAGTGGAAACGACAAAATTTTCAATCCGTACTTTAAGAACCAAAATCATATTTAACCCTAAATATAATTTGCAAAACAACTTTTCAAACTAAATAAAAGAGTTTTTTTGGTATGCTGGTGTCTTCCTCTTAAAAATGCTAGAAAAAACATTTATACGTGTAGCACTTTTCATATTAAAAACTTGAAATACGAAGACGCTTTTAGGTAAGAAAATATCAAACGAGAAAATGCCTCCCATTCCACCACCTTAATCGGATTTCACTCCTTTGTTGGAATCAAATTGCTCTTATGTAGGGGTGGCAAGCGGGAATGCCCGCCCCGCCCCGCTCCGCCCCGCCAGAAGCCCGCCCTTTGGCGGGCTGGCCCGCCCCGCCCCGCCTAGTGAGGCGGTCCTAGAATCCTAGCCCGCCCCACCTAACTGCGGGCTGGCGGGCTGGCGGGTTAAACCCGCCAAAGCTCCTCTTTTTTTTTTTTTTACTATTAACTACTAAGTAATATATATATAATTTCACAACCATATTAATAAATTTATAATTTCTAATGGTATAAAAAATTATATTTTTTATATTCACAAACATTAAAGTCTTTGTAATTATAAATATCTAATAATAAATATTCTCTCCAAAGCAAAATAAATATAATCCAAAATATAATTATAAATATTGTCTCCAAAATAATATAAACATAATTCAAAACACTCAATTTTTATCTTCATACTCTTGTAAGTTAGGTTGGGGGAAGTTAGGTATTGGCAAAAAAATTGCAAAAATACCCCCTCACTAATAAAAACCTTAGCCTGGCGGGGAAGCCCGCCCCGCCCCGCCAAAACCCGCGGTTTAAGCGGTGCGGGTTAGGCGTACTTTTGCTATTTGGCGGTCCCGATTTTTCAGCCCAACCCGCCTTTTTTGGCGGGTTACGCGGGCCGGCCCGGCGGGTTTAGGCCCGTTTGCCACCCCTGCTCTTATGGTTTATCTACATGATTGGTTTTTTTATTAGTATGATTTTTTCAATATTAAGTGTACGTCAAACATCAATTAGCAGTATATTTATATATAAATACATATATCGTTTAATTTATTTAAAAGAATAAATTATTAAAATAATATCTAAAAATTTATATTGCTAGCAGTAATAACCACAAAAAATGTTAAAGACAAATAAACTTCTCAAAAATTAAAAAATATGACAAAAAAACTAAATATTAAATATATATTTAAAAAAAAGACTTCAAATATTATATTTTAATGTAATTTTGTAAATATTATTAAAAAATAAAATTTTTTCATCCTTAAAATTTGTAATTTTATGTCAAATGACTTGTTTTTAAATTTTTTTATTATGAATGATCAATTTTTTTAAAATAAAAAAAATTAGAGATTAAATTTTATTATTTTAAATTTTTTTTAACACATTTAAATATTACCACAAAAATTTGAATTTAATGGATAGATTATTATTTGCTAAATATGAAAGGTTTACGTCATTTATAAAAAATATAATATTTATTATTATTAGTTATTTTTTGTCTTATTTTCAAAAATATTTAAATATTATTTTATCGATAATATCTTTTAAAAAAAATTTTTTGTCGGCAATTAAATTTTTTAAATATCAAATTAGTACTTAACTTTATTTTTAATATATATTATATATTGCATACATATTGTATATTAGTAATTAAGTTGATTTTAGGATATATTTAATATGGTTGTTAGTTCTTCAATTAGCCTATTATATTCACAATTCATTTTTTCCATAGAAAACCATATATAACTTTTTTTTTAGTCAAATCGATGTTATTTTTCTTATTATTTCTTCCAAACTAAAAAGCAGAATAGCAATGATCTTCCAATCTTACCTTTATTATTAATTATCTTGGTTAACTCTCGTTGTTATTATTGTTTGATGTTGTTGTTCGTGATTATTAATGGAGTACAAAAAGTCAGGTACTCTAAGAAAAAAAATGAAATGTGCATAAGCTATAAAAAAAACATGGAAGGGAGAAAATAAATAGATTGTGCATAATATGAAAAAGAAAAATAGTTGCTCTATGGATTGTTCATAATAAGCCATGAGAACAACTGATCCTAGGAAATGAGCGTGTTCGATTTCATAAATCAGGGGAACAATTTGATTCTATGTTGGTACGTGGAGAGAGATGCTTTTTTGTTTGCCGTATTTTCTACTTGAAAGCATTAGGGAAGAAGGGAATAAAGGGATATATGCGTAGACATTTTTTTCTTGTAAAGACACGTCTGCAATGGTGTTTTTCACGTGTAAGGCGCTAGGAAGTGGGGCGCCTTCCAGTATGAAGTGTCATTGTGATAAAACTGTAGCACTCAAATAAATGATTTAAAAAATGTGACATTTTACTAATAAGTTTTTGAAACAATGATATATTAAAAAAAATAAAACAAATAAAAGATACAGTAATTAGTCTAATGTAAAAAAAGAAATAAAATAAATGTAAAAAAAGAAATAAAATAAGATGGAGAGGAAGAGATTCAAGAAATTTCAAACTAAATTTAAAAATCTAAAATTTTAACCCTATGAAAAATAATACATTCTAAATTTTGATAAATGAATAATTTTATAATGCTATATTCATATTATCGTTAGAATTTTTCTGTAAAAAATCGGATGTTAATCTTCATGCCAAATTATTCTACATATTTAGAGTGAATATTTAACTTGGTCTCTGTCCATTTTAAATTAGGATAAGACGATTTCCGTCAAAAAATACACTCATGTCGGTCTCTGTCTGTTCTAAAAGTGAGCTATTACGACCTCTCCATCGTATTCCCTGATCACACTTGACGAAAGAAATCTTATGTGACAGTTACTGGCGCTGATGTGGTGAATGTAGTGGTGTTGGACGTGCACACGAACCAGCTTAGAAGTCTATCGAACCCCATCAACTGCCTTTGTAAGCTTAATGTCGCTGGAACCTCATCGAATACCTTCCCAAAACCATTGACGATTGTAGATCATTGGAAGAACTGAATGCCAACTTCAACAAACTGATACAACTTCCAGAAAACATTGGCTTGGAACTGAGAAAGTTGAAGAAGCTACTAGGGAACTCCAACAAACTCCTCTTCCTTCCACGCTCCACTTCACACCTCATCTCTCTCAAGGTCCTCGACGCCCGCCTCAACTGCCTCCCCTCCCTCCCCAATGACCTTGAAAACCTCGTCAGCCTCGAAACCCTCAACATCAGCCAGAACTTCTTTCGCTCTCTTCCTTGTTCTGTTGGCCTCCTCTTCTCTCTCATTGAATTTGACATCAGCTACAACAGGATCACCTCCTTGTCTCCCTCTATTGCTGCCTCAACAAGCTCCAGAAGCTCTGTGTCGATGGTAATCCGCTCATGTTGCCACCACCGGAAGTGGTGGAGTAGAAATTGTATACCGTGAAGGGGGATCTCTGCCAGAAGATGAGAGGCCAAAGGGTCGAAAGATAAACTCTTGTCTAAAGTTGAAAAATTAATATTGATTTTATTTTTGTTGAATAGTTTGTCATTGCATTATTTGAGTATGTTTAAAATTCTATAGGTTATGGCAAAAAATATTATTTCTCTTCAAACGTGATCTTTTTAGGGTAAAGGGGATGGTAGTAGAGAATGTCTATGGTTAGATGAAAAAGAATTCAAAAACCTAAGGAGTTAGGTGGGCTTAGAATGGGTGATGTTGTCATGAAAAAATTATGTTCTATTATTTAAATAGCAGTGGAGATTTCAAAAGAAGGAGTGCCCTCTTCAGAAGGTGATTTTTCATATAATCAAGTTGTGTCATTTGGTGTGCAACCCAACATTTACATATGAAAGGTGGAGCAATATAGGGAGATTTTATGAAGGTTGGTTAGCGTGATTTGAAGTTAGTGGATACCTTTCAACAGGGATTGTAATTAGAAGAGGGATGATGGGACGAGAACGAAGTTTTGGTATAGTGTTTGGTTAAAGGAGAGAGCTCTTAAGAAAAGATATCTTAGATTGTTTATGTTATCTACCAACAAAAAAGATACTATAAATGATTGTAGCTTTTGAAATGATTTATCATAGATGTGAAATTTGAAATGGAAAAGAACTTTGAAAACTTGGTAAAAGGAGAACTTTTAGAACCTTTTTTTGTTGGTTAGGGTGGGTGTGTACAAAAGGACTATTCACAAAATGATATGAAAGTATACTAGGAGAACATTTCAGTTAAGTCATTCTTACAAATTTTGTATATGAATAGCAAGCATATAAGTGAATTGAATATGTATAACTACACTAAAAAATTATGAAAGAGTCTTTGTACCTCTGAGAGTGTAATTATTTGTTTAGTTTGTAGTTTTGAAAAAATTGAATACAAGAGAAAAACTAGCAAGGTGTAATATTATTTCATCTTTGATAAGCTATTGTGTTATATGTGAAGAGAAAGAAGAGAATGTGCACCACTTATTTTTTATTGGTAAATTTTTGTAAAAATTGTGGGATATATTCTCTTCGATTGGTGTTTGTGCTGGGTGTGGTCTAGTAATGTGAGGTTGCTTTGAGTTTTGGGTGATTGCCATGCATTTGAGGAAGAAAAAACATGTATGAATTATACTCTTTCTTGTAAACATTTGGGATGTTTAGAAGTGCAGAAATAACAAGATGTTTAACAGCAATAACATGAGTTTGGAGAAAGTGTACCATTATATGTAATATCTTTTAAAGGCGTCTGAATTTTCAATTGGAATTATAGGAGAGTGCAAGCTAGTGATGTTTAAGATCTTAAGACTGATACATATTTTTTATGTTAGTCTAGTGTATTTTTTAGAGTAAATACCCTCTTCGGTCCCTGTCCTTTTTGAAAATTGACAAGCCGTCCCTTAACGTTTAAAAAATAAAAAATCGATCCCTTTCTATTTCTTCCGTTAGACACATCGACCTTTTCGTTAGACAAATCAGTCCTTGTCTATTTCTTCCGTTAGACACATCGACCCCTGTCTATTGGCCACAGAAGGATCAATGTGTCTAACGAAAGAAATAGACAGGGGCCGAAAAAAAAAGACAATGGTCAATTTGTTATATTTTAAAGGTTAGGGGGTGACTTGTCAATTTTCAAAAAAGACAGGGACCGAAAAGGGTATTTACTCTATTTTTTTTATTGTGTTTTGTGATCTATATTTATTTTCTAACCATAGGTGTTGATTCTAGCTTCATTTTTATTTTTATCTTTGATGTTTGTGTGGATGTTTTGATTGTTTATAGCTCACTTTCTATGTTAGAATTGTGGTGGATAAACTAATTATTAAAAAAAAAAGTAGAAAAATAAGAGCAAGAAGAAGATAATAATTAAGGAAGAAAATATATATTTTTTAAAAATAAATTTTTAGCAGAAGACAAAAATAGACTAAAATAAAATATTTAGGATAAAAATAAAATATTTTAAACGATAAAAATAAAATCAAAATTTAAATAAAATATTAAAGACTAAAATAATACTTTACCTTAATCAAAATATTCATTACTCACTATAATTATCCAATGATATGATACTAATCTACTTTATTATAATATATAATTGATCAAAGAATATTAGTTGTAATATTTTAATTATACAATAATTCAAATTAACATAATAATGATATGAAAGCATAAATTATTTCTATATTTTTAATATATAAGGGATGTTTATGGATTTGATAAATTGAGTTTACTTTATTCTATATCCGTCCTAAATTATTACTTTTTTTTCTAATATTTATCCAACTTTAGACCCAATAAAATTTTAATTGTTCAGACCAATCATATATCAGGTTTTAACTAGAAATTGAAGATGAAGATAGATCACAACAATTAGTATTCAGTAAATGAATAAAATAATAATAACATTGAAAAAAAATAAATACAATCAAAGTTAAAGACTAAGGGAATGATATCAACAACACAATTTAAAAATATTGAAATTCCTTTCATTTAATAGAAACGAATTCAGTAACAATATTATCTATCGTTCATACTAAAAAATTAAAGCAAAAACTTTGCTCACTGAGAGAGAGGATCATCACGATTCTATCTCTGTGATCTCAACCACAATATAGGTGGAAGAGGGTAAATCCAACAAGAAACAATGGCAGAGAGAAAGCTGATGGTGGCACCAGCAACGAATAAAAGTAAAAAGAGACGACAAAGCACAGTGAAAGACAACAATAGTAGAGTAATGGCTACGAAAAAAGAGCCGCGAGAGAGAGCCAACAATGAAAATCCAAATCTAGCAGTGAAGAAAAGCATAGGCGAGATCTAAGCACAAGAAGCACACCAATGATGAATCGTGGTAGATTGGTGATTGAGGTTGACTGGTGAAAAAGAAAGGGGATCAAAGAAAAGAAGAGGAAAAAAAATATTTTGGTTGGTTTGTGCTACCGCATAGAATTAGTCGTGGGAGTTGACTGAAGCGCAAAGAAAAAGGCAACACTTGAAAGTAGTCAAGCTGAAATTTTTTGTTTTTTAGTGAGTATAATTGTGTAGTGTATATCATGCATGGGTTAATTCCCTTTTTTTGAGTTCAATCAAAATAGGTCAAGTGACCTAAGCCATGACCCTAACCCAATTAAATGCTAATTTAGTTGGGTTAATTTTTTAAACTTTAAATTTAACCTAATCACTATCAAAATGGGCTAAATTTGACTCAAGCTAACTAAACCTAGGTCAATTCTTTAGGAACAAATCGAATCATGTGCACCGCTAGATATAAATTAGTACATATTTATGAAATGCTTAGTTTAGACCAACCAAATATTATAACGCCATTTTGATATTTGTATTTATTTCTTAGCATTATCGTAGTTCTTAATTCTTAAACTTTTTTATGTAAACACATAGTCTTTATTATAAAATTAAAGGTAAAGTATACTTTTTATTTCTGATGTTTAGTAAAAATTTTAAAAATATTCCTAAATTTTGATTTGTTTCAATTTTATTCCTCAAATTTTTTATTTGCATCAATTTTACTCTTCTGTTAATTTTTTTATAATTAATATTTTTCTTTTCAATTATACCCCTCTTTTATACCCCTCTCTCTCTCTCTCTCTCTCTCTCTCTCTCTCTCTCTCCATCATAACCTAATGCACCACCTTCACCGTTGCCATCCAACAATAGAAAAGCTTCTCTGCAATCCCACCATTGTTGCCACCAAACCATTCCATGGTATACCGTAAACGACTCTTTCTTAGCGGGATCTGAAATTGCCAATGAAGACTATCGAAGATGTAGATCTTGTTGCTCTGACCAATATTGCTGGCATTGGAGGCATCTGTTAGGATTTGGTTGAATTAGTCCCACATTGCTTAGGATAGCAAATGGAGTGTGTGGCCTAGGCTATAAATATTAGGCTAAGTTCTCCATTTGTTTTTGCACCAGTCAGAAACACTTTAAGCTTGTATCTGATTTTTCTTTTCCTCTGTACTCTTTGATTAGAGAGTGTTGTGAGGTGTAGTTAGATATTTGCTTTGAGAGAGTGTGGGTGTACTGGGGTGCCGGTGAGAGAAAGAAGTCTATGTGTTGTAACAATTTTTACATAGTGATATTCTCTGGTTGTCATTTGACAACGGCCGTGATTTTTTCTCCGGTAATTGGAGTTTCCACGTTAAATTCTTGTGTTGTGATTGTGTCTATTTTATTTCTCTGTCAAAGGTGTTTTCTCAAGGGGGAATGGTGTATTATTCCCAACAAGTGGTATCAGAGCTTCGGTTCGGTGGGATTTATTCTTAGTATGCTCTGTGGTTGCAGCCTAGTCTGACCTTCCACATCAGAAAAGAATTTTGTCCTGTAGCTTGAGGTTGATCTTTGGTTGCTGTTGTTGTTGCTAGAAGGCAGTGTGACTCTGTGAGAGTGCAGTTTGGATAGGTTCTGGCTAAGGAAAGACTTGGTATTTAAGTGTGTCCATTGTGACCCACCTCTCTTTCCTGGGGACCCTTCCTAGTGCACGGTCTACAGTTGAGTTATACTATTCCAGTATACGGTTGCAACAATGTCAAGATATTCAAGTGCTGTGAAGCTTGAAATAGAGAAATTTGATGGAAGAATCAATTTTGGCTTGTGACAAATACAAGTCAAGGATGTGTTGATACAATCAGGTTTGCACAAGGCGTTGAAGGAGAAGATCTCTGGTTGCTCTCTCTATGAGAGAAGATGATGTTCTCTAGAAGACAAGAAGTATCCTCATGGTATTACCGCACTGCCATGGATAAGGATAAGTTGTGGCAATCGGGTCCACAATTGCACACGGGCATTGGTTGGCGTTGAGATGCAAGGTGTGTGGCGGAGTTAGGTCGATGGCTGAAGAACTTCCAGGAAAAGCCAATTTGGAAGTTGCACCATGAATTTTCAGCAAGGTTTCGATCTGTACCAAGGCGAAATGCTTGGAGTGGTCTAATTCCAAGTGAGTATACTTTCATGGTGGAGTATGATAGTTCTCTGAACTATGATTGTCGGTATAGACAATGGCAGCAAAGAATTGTCGGTGTTGACAATGGAAGCTGAAGATGTGTGACTATTTCAATCAAGGTGGAGATTGTTAGGATTTGGTTGAATTAGTCCCACATTGCTTAGGATAGCAAATGGAGTGTGTGGCTTAGGCTATAAATATGAGGCTAAGTTCTCCATTTGTTTTTGCACCAGTCAGAAACACTTTAAGCTTGTATCTGATTTTTCTTTTCCTCTGTACTCTTTGATTAGAGAGTGTTGTGAGGTGTAGTTAGATATTTGCTTTGAGAGAGTGTGGGTGTACTGGGGTGCCGGTGAGAGAAAGAAGTCTATGTGTTGTAACAATTTTCACATAGTGATATTCTCTGGTTGTCATTTGACAACGGCCGTGGTTTTTTCTCCGGTAATTGGAGTTTCCATGTTAAATTCTTGTGTTGTGATTGTGTCTATTTTATTTCTCTGTCAAAGGTGTTTTCTCAAGGGGGAATGGTGTATTATTCCCAACAGCATCGACGACAGATGGGAGGACGTTATTGACCTGGAGTACTAGTAGTGGCACTACTTTACAGAGCTTGCGCTCTAAAGGCATACTCTAGAAGCCACTGCCAGAGGATGAGGTAGACGGTGACGATTCTCTTTGTCTTCCTCCTCTTCGCCATTGTCATCTTCTCTCAGATCAATCGTTTTCTGCCTCTATCACGGTGGCAAAGTCTTTTCTCAGAATTTTAGCAATTATTTTTTCTGTTTTTGCTTATTTAATAGTCTATTTGTTTTTGATTTGATATTCTTATTTGATTATGGGTTTTTTATGTTTTTTGTTGACACTTGATGTTTGTTAATTCTAATAGTTCAACTTTAATTATTGTCTTCTTCTTGACATTATATATTAATACTATTCAAATAATTCTAAGCTTGTGTGTCAATGTACAAAATGGAATCACATCCCAAAATAATGAGCTCATATAGTCATATTCGTTTTTTATTAGCTTCTTCTATTTAATCATATTTTTTAGCAACCTTTTGTTTTATTTTTTCTCCTTTTGATATTTTTATTTTATTATGATGCTTTGATAAAATTGTTGAGATAAGACAGTTAGAGGATTCACCTCGTTAATAGGTGAAGTTGATCAAGATAAAAACGGTACGTGGGAGAATATTGATGAGAAAAAGAAGAATGTGATGATGATTAAAAATAATTGAGATAGAGTAAAAAATTGAAAGCATGAGAGTGTTCTCATTCACTGACGCAGAAAATAGAACTAGAAAAGAAGACTTGAGACACGAAAGTGAAACTGAAACTCATACATTGTAATTGTAGCACCTATCCTAGGTAATGGAGTAATACAACATATATAGTGAAAGTACCTATAGTTTAACAACAATCAAAACTAATAGAGACTAATCACTTATATTCACTCACAGCCCCCCTCAAACTTAGCAGTGGGTTGAAGAACCACTCTAAGTTTGTCTCGAAATTTGTGAAATAGAGGTGATAAAAGGGGTTTGGTGAAAATATCCCCAATCTGATCTATAAAGGGTATATGGAGGACATATAGTTATTTTTGATTCACCATCTCTCTTAGGCAGTAAAGGCCAATTTTCATGTGTTTGTACCTAGTATACAGGACCGGGTTAGCAGCTAAGGAGCAAGCACTTTGATTATCACAGTAAATAATAGATGCGATTGATTGTGGAATTCGAGGCTCCTTTAAAAGCTGCTGTATAGATATTAGTTCTGACTGAGATGCTGCCATACTCCTATACTCTGCCTCAGTGCTACTGCAACTAACTTTGGCTTGTTTGTTGCTTCTCCATGATACCAAATCGCTTCCTAAGTATACACAATAGTCAGTAATTGATTTCCTGTCCTCCAAATTCCCTGCCCATTCTGCATCTGCAAATGCAAGTAATCTAAAGTCAGCACATTTTTTAAATTTAATGCTTGCTGATACTGTACCTGTAATATATCTGAGGATGCGTTTGACAGCTTTCCAATGCTCTATTATTGGAGAGTGCATGTATTGAGAGGCCTTGTTCACAGAGAAAGCAAGATCTGGTTTTGAAATAGTCAAATACTGAAGTGATCCAACAATCTCTCTATAATTTCGGATCCTGAAAATGCTCAGCACTATTTGATGCAAGCTTCAAGGCTGAGACCATAGGGGTAGGCATTGAATTTGTAGTGTCCATTTTGGCTTTTTGTAACAGATTTCGAGCATACTTTTGTTGAGAAATTAGAATGGATCCATCTGTTAAATAAGAAAATTCTAACCCAAGAAAATAACTGAGTTTTCCAAGATCTTTAAGAGGAAGAATTTTATTGAGATCAGAGATAAGTTTGTCTATTTCACCAATATCACTTCCAGTGACAACAATATCATCTACATAGGCTAAGAGAAAGGTGGTAGATGTACTAGTGTGTTTAACAAACAATGAGATATCACTTTTGGTTCTGGTGAAACCAAACTGTAATAACATAGCAGTCAATGTATTAAACCAAGCTCTTGTTGTTATTGTGAGCTATTTCCATAAGCTTGAAAGTTAGGATCGAATCTATGGAAGCTAGTTTGAACCACATGACCTTGACGACCACAAAATTGATACTGAGGTTGATTACTTTGATTAGAAAAACGACCTCCTCTTCCTCTTCGAATAAAAGAGCCTCTCTAAGATTGAACGGTGTACGGTAATGATGCTTGTGCTAGATTTGTCATGGGAATGCCACCTTGTGGTTTCTTGTATCTTTCCAACATATCATCATAGGTTTTGAAAAGAGACTCAACTTTAGGCTCACTATAGGTTGATAATTTTGACATTACATAGGTAATAAAGACAATATACTCCTTAGTAAACCATCAAGAATTGCTGAGATATGATCATCTTGTTGAATTTAGTATCCAATGGATTGTAGAAAGTCAACAAGATCTTGAATTTTTGAGAGATAATATGGTATCGATTCAGTTTTTCTTATTGATTTCAGTTAAGCTTTTAAGATTTGAATTCTTGTGGCATAGGTCTCAGCAAAATAGTCATTAAGTGCATTCCAAATTTCATAAAATTGATGACGCTGAAGGATCTTGTTCTTGAAGGACTTTGTGACTGATGCAAGAATCCAAGTTGACAGAGTAAAATCATCTAACCTCTATTGTTTGAAGGCTTCAGTTTCTGTTTTAATCTTCTTGGCAGCATCTTCTTCGTATTACTTTGGAATCTTACTTTGGTACAAATGATCTTTCAAGACTTAAACTTTGAATTGTAAGCAAAATTTGGTGTCTTCATGTATTATAACTGTTGTGATCCAATTTCTCAGAAATTGAGGAGATCGATCTCTTGGTTGAAGATTCTGATAGAGTAATTGATATTGTGGAACACCAAATTGAAGAAATCAAGAAAGAAAAAAAAAAGAAAAAGGGAAAGAACAGAGACAAAAAGAGAAAAAAATTGGGACAAAAATTGAGACAAAATTTGAAAAAAAAAATGAAAGAAGAATAAGAATTTGAAAAGAAACAGGATTTTAGGATCTAGATACCATAACAACAATTGAGATAGAGTAAAGAATTGGAAGCATGAAGTGTTCTCATTCAGTGACGCAAAAAATAGAATTAAAGAAAAAAATTTGAGACATAAAAGTGAAACTGAAACTCATACATTATAATTGTAGTACCTATCCTGAATAATGGAGTAATACAACATATATAATGTAAATACTTATAGTTTAACAACAATCAAAACCAATAGAGGCTAATTCACTTATATTCACTCACAATAATGATGATGGCGGCTAATAAGTATAAAAAAAGAGTACAACTAAAAAAAATACTAACTTTTAAAAAATTAACAATAAAAATAAAATTAATATAAATAAAAAATTTAAGAAATGAAATTAAAATAAAACAAAATTTAAAAATATTTTTAAAATTTTTAATAAATATTATAGATAAAAATATGCTTCACCTTAAAATTAATATTTTTCGATCCGATCATATCTTGATTATTGTTATTTGACATTTGTTAATATAATACTCACAACTCATAGCAAAAATATGTTGAGTTGTTTCAGAAATTTCGTTCCAAACCATTGGCGAACAACGGCAACAGGTAACACTAATACACTATAAAGAAACTAGAAATCTCGTGTCCACTGTCTTTGACTCTTGACCCTTGACCCCTTGAATTATGATTTATGAACAACAAAATTAGAAATAAAACGCAATGAATATTGAAGACCATTACTTACTACTTTAAAATATAGTCAATGTCATTCATGAGTTATAGTTTAAATGGTATAATTTTTTCATATTTATTTAAAATATTGTGGATTCGAATCTTCTTATATTTAATTAAAAAAATAATTAAAATAAACATCTGCATAAAAAAGAGACTTTTAGATAAGGAGAAGAGGGCGATCGAAAAGAAAGAAAGGACCTGCCGAAGAATCTGATCCGCCAACGGAGAGGGCTGGAGCTGGGGGGCTGCCGCAAGATGGGAAGAGAATGGGAGAGAGAAAGGTTCCGAAAAATTATTAAACATTTTATTTTTATCCCTATTATACACATTATATTTTCTCTTATCGTAAATCCTAAACGGTTCAACTCTTTAAGCTTTCACAGTTGTATTGGCGAAAAGTAGTTGTAATTCTATATTTCTACGACTCTAAACAATTTACTACATACGTACTTTAATATATTTTTGTTCATTCCTAGTATTTTATAATAGAATTTTAAAATAGCTTATGGACCAAACTATGCCATATACCTTTTAAAGATACAAGTTGCTCAACTTGCTAAATTTCATGTTATGCTTCAATTTTTATAAACTTAGTTGAGATTCTCTATTTACAACTTAAACAACCCCACCTTAATCTAAACGATTTCACGGAATTCATGGTTTATTTATTTATCAATTCTGCTTGATAGACAACAAAAATTATGAATAATATAAATAATGAACTACATCTCAAGTTCACTAAATATAAATAAACTTAATTAATTTAAATTTTAAATTTTAAAATTAAGACTAAACTTTTTAATCTATTATTTATATTGTTAAAAAAAACATTATTTCCTTATATTTTTTCTTATTTATTTCTTACTTACTCTTGTTCTTTTGCTATTAAGAAACCAAATCCACTGATTTATTGAGGCAACAAACCAGAAAGCCTGTGGTAATAGAATCCAATAAAGAGTGACCCTTTTTTAATTACGTTAAAAGGGGTCACCACTCACCACGTTGTTTTTTATACTCTGGAAATATTGAAACCTTCGCCTCGTGTCAGGATCATGTTAATGCATGCAAGTTGCAAACTTGCAATACGTACAAGAGTGGAGATTTATTTTTTATTCTAAATTGTGTTCTACTGTTTTCGGACGTCTTCCCGTATTTGTTACTTTAAAAGTTTAAAGTTCTCCCTAAAATTAATATTCTGAAAGTATTATATTTATTTGGCCTCAATCTAATTCAAGTTGTCAAATGAAATTTGATCACTCATGAATTTAATTTGACTAAAGGAATTTAATCACTCATGAATTTATTCTGTTCTAATTCAATGAAGAAAAGGGATTAAAGTAATTTGAAATGAATATCTTTGACAATTGACTAGCAATTTTATCATTAAAATGAAAAATCTTGAAAGACGGTTTATTATGTATGTATCAATTCCTCAGATAATCTAATAATAAATACATTGTTTCATTTTTCTGGAGATATCTACGGACTACCATTACAATCCACAGCATGCAGTCATTATTATTTCATTCGAGGTTAAAGTTTAAAAAAAAAATTGGTCTTGGAGGTTAAAGTTAAATTAAAATCTTGCAAGATGAAAACTCCCACAGAACTAATAAACCTTTTTATCACAAAGCCCTCTCTATACCCACCACAAAAAATGAACATCAAAGCCCCAAAATATATCAACAACGCCACGCACAAACAAAAAAAAAATAAAAAAAGAAAAATCAACGACAACAAATTGTTATATCAAACAGTATACTAATGCATACTTTTACTTCAGCAGCTTATAGAATACTCTGATAGAATCGATTCTGAATATATCTCTCATTATGATCTATTTTTGAGTATTCTTTACAGTTGCCTCGAGGACATTTTTAGATAATGCCACACCCATGACTACAACTCTACATTCTCATCATTCCCCCAAGCACATCACATGTCTAAAGAACAAAATTCATTGTAGTCTGTTCTCAAAGCAAAATTGCCAGTGACGGTGAGAGCAAGATGCAGCATCCCATTATCCCATGCATGACGCATCAATATTCAATTAGCATTTTTTCTTTTAAAACCTCCACATATTCTTTGCTGGTATAAAATACAAAAGACCCTATTCTGTGAGTTATGTACATGGGTTGGCATAACCAAAAGTGCTGCAAAACCCATCATTATTGTTTAATCTTCTACTTGAGTAGAGGTTTATTTTGTGTTTCCCTGAAGGGTATATCTCCACTGAGGACTGAGCTGATGAAATTCTCAACCTCCTCCATTGTCATATCACCCTTAAATACAGTGTATTTACCTCTCCTAGGCTTGTAGGCGATCAACAATTTATCTGATGACTTGTAATCTGTCTTGTTGAATGCTTTTAGAAATGATTCTTGCTTTGCAGCATCTAAGAGCGCATAGGAGATTGAATCCCTAGAGCTTGCTCCTTGATTTGGTCGCCTTGAAAGTGATTTCTGGGAGACCTAAAACGAAAAAAGTTATCTCCCTGTGAGAGCTTTGCATAAAATAAAATTATACTGCTACCTCTATTTCCAAACAACAATGCTATGTGTACATAAAAAATCAGCCACCAATATAAAATACATGTAGAAATACAAAATACACATTGAAAATAAGTTAAATCAACACGTGTATTTAACACATACATGGTGGCTGATTTTTGATGCGCATATAGCATTTTTTACATCCAAAATAACAAAATTAGACACATTAGTAAATTGAAGAATTAATCATTAGGAATGGTGCAAATTCATTTTGGTACCATTAAACTTAGGTTTGACCTCTCCAAAGAGCAAAACAAGCATGGACCAAAATGGAAATTACACTTACCTGAGAGAGAATTGACTCTAGCTTTCCTCTGGCTTTAGAAGACCTGAAGGCACCAATGATGCATACCGGAGCTTTATCACCACATAGCTCCTCAAAGTTAGACTTAGAAAGCAACTGTATGTGTCCCTCTTCAGAATCAGTTTGTGTCTTCGTAGCATGCCCAGATGCTTCCTTTTTACATAATTTTTCAAAACTATCAAGTAGACTACTAAGATCAAGAACTGCAGATTTCAAATCTTTTACAGAAATCCCTGATTTCAAAATGCGCTTCTCTCCATTAGGTAGCCAACCCACAATAGCTGGAAGTCCATCAACTCCTAACTTTTTCACTCTTGGATCAGAAACATCTTGAACCTACAAATGATATAAGCACAAAATAAATGTTTAAAGCTGAATATGAACTTAAAAATACCAAAATATTCTTGGTTTAAAGCTGAATGCAAACTTAAAAATACCAGACAAGTACTTATGAACGTTTGTAAGTTGAGGTTTTAGAGGGAAGAAGAGAAAATATCAGGGCTTAAAGAGTGTAACAGACTCAAACTCATAATTACGATTCAAGCCCTTGCCTTCCAGTCCTATTCCTCCAAAGCCACAACTCACAAACATAGCCAAATTATTATCTTCCCTTAACTTCTAAACAAAGGGGGAGACCCTGTGTATACCTGTGCATCATTGAATGCCAAGCGCTTGTGATACAAGCCACTAAGCACACGCCAGATTACAGGAGTGTCTTTTTTGGTTGAGAGAAGCATCACCCTAGGCAACTTTCCAGTAGTGCTTAATTGATCAAGAGATTTCACGTCAGTCCGTTTGGAAAACCTAGGCAAGTGTTCTTGACAAAAAGCCTTCAAATCCTTAACAGACAAGTCACCAGTATACTCAACCAGAGAACCCTTTTCATTCTCCTTGTAAGAATAAACAAAAAGCCGTGGAGCTCTGCGCAGATTCACACCAATCTCCTTACAGAATGATATTTCCTTTTCACAATTAATACTTCCAACCTGTAACATAATAGAGAAAAATAAGCAATGGAGCTCCAAACAATCAAGTAATCAACAAAACTGAGAAAGGTTTAAAGATAAATAAGAACCTTCAATGCCCCTTGCAATGAACTGGAAGTCTCCTCAGAGACAGATTCGAAGTGCTGGATCCCCTTCAATGATGGTGTATAAGCTAACAAAATCCACGTCATCCCCTGATCAAATATTTCTTTCTCATATACTCGTGAATTTATGGCTTTAAAGCTTTTAGAGGATTTCTTGGACGCAGATTGAGAACCAGTTGAACTACCAAAACCTCCAAAATGAGAACCAGTTGAACCGCTGCCAAAACCCCCAAACTGACTCCCACCACCTCCTCCTCCGCCACGGCCAAAAAAACTACCAAAAATATCATTCAAATCGAATCCAAAAGATCCGCCAGATCCACCGGACCCACCACCACCAGGCCCACCAAAGGAAAAGGAGAATGACTTCGATCCTCCTCCTTGCCCACCCATACCCTGCCAGTCCCCTGGTCTGAAGTTGAACTGGCTTTGTCCCGGTCCACCACCCGTGAAATAAGAATATCCACCCTGACCTCCAGCTTGGCCAGCTTCAAATCCGGGATGTCCTTTCTCATCACCATACATGTCATAATTCTTCCTTTTCTCCTCATCAGATAAAATCTCATACGCTGTTGAAAAGGACGAAAAAGAATATTAACATCCCAAACAAAAAATGTTTCCACAAAGAAAGCAAGCGAAACAATATAAGACTATCATATAATGAAGTACTGAACAACGGTAACAAATCTTTGTTTCAGTATGAGCCTCTTTTTTGAGGTGCGGCGTGTCTCTGTGTCTGTGTGTGTCTGAGAGAGAGAAAGAGACTTTGTGTACCGTTGTTAATCTGAGCAAACTTCTCTTGTGCACCCTTGGCTTTGTTCTTGTCAGGGTGATACTGAAGAGAGAGCCTGAAAAGCAGGAAAAAGAAAATTAACCAAAATAAATAAAGAAAATCAATCATATGTGAAAATGACAAGCATCAAGAACAACATCGACATCAGAGGTGTGAACATACTTGTGGAAAGCCTTCTGAATTTCCCTCTGACTTGCATTCTTATCAACCCCAAGAACCTGATGAAAAACATTAAAATTCAGTATATGAACACAATCAACATTAATAATCAAACCTTTTATTTTTGCTTGGAAAACTATCTCGATTCTTTCTCAAAGACAGCTCCAAACAAATAGCTATCAATGTACATATTCAAAATAGAAGACAATAACTTGCTTCTTGCAGCCTTGCAGGTTTATGCTCTCAAACCATACAAATACATAAAAATTCAGGTTTTCGTTGCAACTAAAGACAAGGACTTGAAATAATGAATATTCAATTCAAACATCCAAAAGTCACTTATTAGTGCTAGCTTAACATTGTTTTCTATAGTCAAACCAAGAAAAACAGAGAGATTATCCAAATTCTTGTAATGCGGATCAAGACGACAAGCGAAAATCAAATTATGGCACGGAAAAATCCAATTTTGCAAGTTCCAACCCCCAAATTTCATCGATTTTTAGATTAACCCCATATTTAGTATCAAATAGCAACTAGAACTAAAAGGCAAGATCATAGAAAGAAAAAAAATTATATATTGTCAAGCATGCAACGATGCAACTACATCACCAATTATCCACTTGAAAGTTGAAACCCCACAATAATGACTAATCCCTGCAAAATTAACACCTTTTACACCAGTTTTGTTCCTGTAATTTATCAAATTCTCGAAAGTCCTACTTTTGAGAACACTCAATTGAGGGGAAGAAAAAAAGAGGAGTGCGAAGCTAACCTTGTAAGGGTCGATAGTTTTGGCTTCGATTTTGAAGCACGCGAGGAAGCAGAAGAGAGTGACCAAGACGCAAATAACCCATTTGGATGAACGGGTCTTCATACCCGGATCGGTATATTCGACGGAGACTCTCTATTCTTGTGTGTGGCAATGATTCAGAATCGGTGAGTGTCTGCGTTTTCTTTGTTTCCTTTGTCTTTTTCTTTTAATTTCGGATGAAATTAATGGCGATTAACGGTGATGATGACGGACGATTAAGAAGCTTTGGCGGTTAAATAGGTTCGCGGGGGAGAAAATCTAGATACTTCGAGGTTAAGGGAGTTAGCCAGTTAGATACACGTGGCTATTTTATTGGGACACCAGCGCATATCAACCAATCAGATTTTAGGATTCTTGTATATTTTCATACAAGACTAGCAACTTACCGCGGCTACATGACAGTAAGCAATAAGCAAGTCTAAATGGTACATATGTGTAAAATCATGTCCCTTTTTTTCGTATCTTTTCGGCTAAAAAATTTAGATATAAAAGTAGGATGAGTAAAATCAAAATTTGATTTTATCATTGCATATATATTAATGATTCTTAGGTATTAACTTCATATAAGATTATTATATATATATATATATATATTAAGAGAATGTATAGGGAGCCAATGGCCTAAGCGTACAATGTGTACAATGGAGGTTTAAGAAGTATTAGAGATATGACCATTAGTATTACATTGTCCTGTTAGGTTACGCTTTTGGGATGAGTGGTTTCAGATATGATATTAGAGTTCTAGATTTGAAAGGTCAAGAGTTCGATCCTTGGTGAACCCCAAAATCAGTTTAATTTTTTATTGAGATGTTTATTATCCTTGGTATCCGGATGGTTATCCTTGGTATCGGATGATTATTCTAGATAGTATGGTGATGTTCACCAAAAATTTAGCCCATTGTACACATTGTACACTTAAGCCATTGGTTCCCTAGCACTACCCATATATTAATCTTCATTTAACGGTTTTCAGGTATTAACTTTACGTGAAGTAGACTTCATCTGAATTTTTACCATATTTTATTAGGAGAAAAAATTTAAAATGGCTCTGACAATAATATTGAAAAACAACAAGATTTCTAGAAAAAAATTTTCTATTCGGTCTTTATTTTTTAATTCTGTTAGACAAGTTAGTCCTTCTGTTAATAATTTGTCTCTAAAGCTAATTTACTATACCTACGTAGCACGTTAAGTTAATGATGTGTCAGTTAAATGCTAATTTAGATGGACAGATTAGTGGGCCATCCAACTCGATCCCTAACAATTTCATTAAAAATAAACAAATTTCATATGTGATAACACAGAATTTCTCTTTCACTCTCTAAAATTACAAAAACCCTAATTCTCTCCCTTCCAAAATTCGTTGAAGACGCTTCACTTGGAGAAAGACGTTGGTCCCGACAGAGTTATTGACGGCGTTTTGACAGCGCCGTGACAGAGGAACTGTCTGTTGAGAGGTAAGCTTCGTTACTCACTCTCTCTGCCATTGCATGTGTATGATCAAGTTGAAGCTGGTTTTATTCACACTCTCTGCCATTGAACATGCTTTAAAACCTATGATTTGGAGTATTGTTTATATTCAAATTTTGCATGAAGGGTTGAATTAGAACTAGGGGTGTTCGCAGTGCGATTTGGATCGGTTTTGAGTAAAAAACCCATCCAATCCGAACACTAATTTTACTTACGGTGCGGTTTGGATTGGATTAGATTTGCGATTTTGTAAATTAAAAAAATTAAATACATATAACAAGTATCAACATCAAATTTTAAATAATCAACAATGACATAACAAGTCTTAACAATATCTTAAAAAGCCGACGATAACATAACAATAGAAATAAAATTATAGATTAGTTAAAATAAATAAATAAATAACATTTTAAACATAAAATATTTATTAAATAATAATAATACATGAATAATAGAAAAATATATAACAAATTGAACATGTTATAAGTATAACTGTAAATATAATAATAAAATAATAATATTACAGTACATTATACGGTTTGGATTGGATTGGATAGGTTATGAAAATTAGATCCGAAATCCGATCCAATCCAGCTATTTGCAAAAAATAGAATCCAATCAAATCCGAATTAGTGCGGTTTTAATCGATTTTCGATTTGAATTGGATTGATGAGCGGTTTAATTTGGATCAGTTTGGATTTGAACACCCCTAATTAGAACATGGCTTAGGATTCAATAACAAATATGCTATGTATATTTTGACCGAAAAGCTTATGTGTTTTGTTGAGGTTGATGCTTCAATTCCTTTTTATTCATAACTTTGTATTTTAGTCTACTGCAATGCAATATTGTATCTGTTTTGAATCTTATATGTTTTTCTTGAAAATGATATTTTTCTTTGCTCCACCACATATACGCACACACAAAAATGTTCCATTGGTATGAACTAATCTATCTAAATTTTAGATAAATTGATATATAATTCACATTGTCCTGTTTAGTGAATAATCTACTTTATCTATCTATGTATTAAAATTTGATAAATTGATATATAATCTACATTAAAATTTGATATATCAATCATTAAAATTACTAAATAATCTACATTACTTTTAAATATATCTATCTATTACCTATTGTTATTGTTGCTGAATTTGTCTTTTATTGGTGCTGCAGATGTCTAATTTTGCAGTATCTGTGTTTCACCATGGTGGGAGACTTGGGAAGGATAGTGATGGATGTTGAAGTACTTAGATGGAAAGGTACATAAATTTTCTCCAATGAACTTAGATTTAGTGAACTTTTTTTTATCTAGAAGAATTACTAAAGAGTTTAGGATATGCTGATTATGCTGTAATGTACTGGTTAGAATTCGCAACTCGAAATTTAGAATTTGGTCTACATGTGATTAAGGGAGATTTTGAGATAAATGATTTGAGAACAGTTTATTAGCGAATGACTGTTTAAAATTTAATTTATACTTTGAACACCCAGTTGGTGAGCCTTGCTATGTTAATGAGGATTTAGGTCAGGCTGCCGCTCAAGTTAAAGATTCTTTCTCCTCATCCTCATCTGATGAAGATGATGGAAGTTTAGAGGATGAGGCATAAAATCCTCCTTCAGATGCATATGATGAGAGTAGTGGCACTGATAGTGACGAAGACAGAATGAAGCTGAGGACACATACTAATAAGAAGGCTGCTGATGAGAAAGATGATTGTGATAATGGAAGGGTGGTACTGACGGGAAGGCTGCTAGAAATGTGAATACAGACAAGAAGAAGGCTCATTTAAGAAAGTATGCGAGGAAAAGAAAGAAACATGTTTGGCCCAACTTTAGTCCTAGTGGAAGGGGTAATGTTAGATTTGGTTCAGGGGACAATATAGGTGGACAACACACTGGGCTTAGTGGTTCTAAGGCCTAACCTGGTTCTAAGTGAAAAGTCATATGTATCTTATGAACTCAATTAATTATCTTTTGGTTCGTTAATAGTTGTAAATGAATTCGCTGGTATATAAGTTAGACAACTGTAATTTAGAGATATATTATTTTGCTATTGTACAGCACAAACAATTATACTTTGGTGCTAAGTTTATTATAATAGATTATGGAACTATTTTAAATTGTGTTTATAGCTCCATCTTTATTATCATATATCATATATGAAAATCATATTGTACAGACTTTTTTTAATTTGATGAAACATATATTTAGCTTAAAATTATTGTATACCCAGATTTTTATATCTTCATCCAGCAAAATATGTGATTACACATTTGTAACATAATCTAATTTCTTTCACTACAATATTATCTCTGATTAAAGTGATAGCAAATTCATTAACATAAAACATAATATTACACAGATTTAGTTACATCTTAAAAGTATTACAACGCAACATAATTATCATAAAATGTCACAGCTAAGGTTATGACAATTACTTAGGGCATGTCCTAAAGACTACATCAATTATGATACTAATTATACCCAAAATTATAAGCCTAAAACATCTGAAGTAATATCTACCATCTTGAGATTCAATTTCATTTTGATTTTTCAAATTCAATTCCATCTCTAACTCATTCATTCTATGTTCTACCTCCTTCAGTCTCCTTTCTATTAAAATAGCATTCTTAGAAGTAATGTCCTCATAAATATTTTCATGAACTAATACATCTAGCCACTTAAAATACTTGCAATGTGGGATAGGTGCCTAAAAATAAATAATTTTTATTGTAAAAAAAGACCAAAATTACATAAAATTTTTAAATTTAAGAAATATACAAAAAAATCAATACTTACATTGTAATTAGGGCATCCCAAGAAGAACCTATCCGGATTAAGTTCTGTTCAAGATTGGAAGAGAATTGCATAGAACCCACAATGACATTTTGGAGACATGAATTTCTTATTTTTTGACTGTACAACTCTTCCAGAAGAAAAGGTGCAGCACTTACACTCTTCGCCAATACTATAACCACGCAGGCTGTGACTCCTAGATTCTGAAGAATGATCTTCATGGCTCATGGTGGTAGACAGTTAGGGTTCTACACAAGAAGGAAGGAGGAATAGGCATTTAGGGTTGATCATAAAGTGTGGATAAAACACGAAATTATATTTTCAAAAAATTATCAGGGACGGAGTTGGGTGATTCATTAATATGCCAATCCAAGCTGGCACTTAACGGACACATCACCATCTTAACTTTGGCGTAGGAGCTAATTTGTCTCACGGAAAAAAATTTCAGGGGCCGAAAAGTGATTTTTTTTTCTAAGGACCTCGTTGTCTTTCGCAAAAATTGTTAGGGGTCAGATCGGGTATTCACTCTTTTATTTGTTTTTTCGTTTCTTCTTCTTCTTTTTTTATTTGATATTGCAGTTATTTTTTTATTTGATTTTTTTACTTTTTCTTAAGATAATAAAACAAAAATTAATAAAAATAAAAAATAAAAAAAGAAAGATAAAAAAATATAAAAGAAAAAGAAGCATAGAAGATATAGAGGGAAAAGAAAAAGAGAAAAAAAGAATTTTGAATTATATATAATTTTATACGATAAAAAACACCAAAATTTCTTAACAATAACACATAAATTTCTAAGTTTGGGTATCGAAATTTTGTTATAAATATACAAAAATGTCTTTTTTAATACTGCATTTTTTTCTTATTATTTTTCTTTTTTCTGTTGTTCTTATTTCTTTTTTAGGAACGTTGCTTCTCATATTAAACTTGAATGAACATGTATGTATTGTATTAAATCTTATTTAATTAAATGAATATAGGTTCCTCTTCTTCTTACTAATTTTGCAGCATTATGTATTTCTTCTTCTTTTTTGTTTGATGTTTTCTTATTTTTATTCTTGTTAAGAGAATAAAACAAGAAGAATCATGAGAGGGTAAAACAAGAAGGATAAGTTGAACAGAAAAAAAGATGATGATGATAATGAAGAAGAAGGAGGAGGACGACGATGACAAAAAATTGTTTTGAGTTATTATTAAGCAAATTGTGCTTGTGTTTGAACTGAGTTTGTTTGTATGTCGTCATTATTAAGTAATTTCGATGCATTTTGGATTTAATTTTAATAAATTTGGGATTTAATTTTGGTGCATTTTGAATTTAAATAAGGTGCACTTTTGGTCTGAACTTGTTTTGAACTGAGTTTGTTTGTGTGTCCTCATCATTAAGGAATTTCAGTGCATTCTGGATTTGAACTGTTATACATATAAAAAAAAGACGACGATGATGATAATAACCATGATAGAAGAGGAGGAGAAAAAAGAAGGAGGAGATCGGAGAGATTCAAATGAGAAAACAAAAAAGAGAAGGAGGAATAGGAGATAGAGGTTATGGTGTGATAATGGTGATGACGACGATAATGAAAGAAAAAGATGAGAAAAAAAGAAGTAGCAACATTAGTGCGGGAGGAGGAGGAGGAGGAGGAGGAACGCCATGAGTGTGGAAAACGGTTATAACAACTTGGTTGGACTTGATTAAGTATTTTGCTTGGTTGTAGAGTTTTATTCTAATTAAATTAGTTTCTAAAAATCACGATTAACTTAGTCTTTGTAAAATTAGATGTCTTAAATAAAGGGTTTAATTTTGATAAAAAAAATATTTTATATGGTCATCCAATTTTATCCGTTCATTTAGATTTTTTATTTTGATAAACAATAGAATAGTAACGCCCAAAAGAAAAAATCAATATTCTGAAAACTGAATTGGACCCATCAGTTCAACTTGGTTAATCAAAAACTGGTCTTCTAATTGGTCTTGACATAGAAAATTATCTAGTAAAAAATTGATAAAAAATCGGTCAAACCAACAATAAATTGGTGAACCAGTAGAACTGATGAGCGGATAATTTATACGCTTTTTGGCATTATTTTTAGGTAGTTTTTAGTAGGATCTAGCTACTTTTAAGGATGTTTTAATTAGTTTTATGCAAAATTCGCATTTCTGGACTTTACTATGAGTTTGTGTATTTTTCTGTGATTTCAGGTATTTTCTGGCTGAAATTGAGGGACCTGAGCAAAAATCTAATTCATGCTAAAAAAGGACTGCTGATGCTGTTGGATTCTGACCTCCCTGCACTCGAACTGGATTTTTTGGAGCTACAAAACTCTAAATAGTGCGCTCTCAACTACGTTAGAAAGTAGACATCCAGGGCTTTCCAGCAATACATAATAGTTCATACTTTGTTCGAGCTTAGATGATGCAAACTGGCGTTCAACACCAGTTCCATGCTGCATTTTGGAGTAAAACGCCAGAAACACGTCACAAACCAAAGTTAAACGCCAAAAACACGTTACAACTTGGCGTTTAACTCCAAGAGAAGCCTCTGCATGTGTAAATCTCAATTTCAGCCCAAGCACACACCAAAGTGGGCCCCGGAAGTGAATTTCTGCACTAAGACTTATCTCTGTAAACCCTAGTAGCTAGTCTAGTATAAATAGGACTTTCTACTATTGTATTTTCATCTTGGTATCTATCTTCGGACATTTAGTTCTTAGACTTTGGGGGCAGGCCATTCGGCCATGCCTGGACCTTGATCACTTATGTATTTTCAACGGTGGAGTTTCTACACACCATAGATTAAGGGTGTGGAGCTCTGCTATACCTCGAGTATTAATGCAATTACTACTATTTTCTATTCAATTCAGCTTATTCTTATTTTAAGATTTTTGCTGCACTTCAACATGATAAATGTGATGATCCGTGACACTCATCATCATTCTCACTTATGAACGCGTGACTGACAACCACTTCCGTTCTACCTTAGATTGAGCGTGTATCTCTTGGATTCTTTAATCAGAATCTTCGTGGTATAAGCTAGAACTATTGGCGGCCATTCTTGAGAATCCGGAAAGTCTAAACCTTGTCTGTGGTATTTTGAGTAGGATTCAGGGATTGGATGACTGTGACGAGCTTCAAACTCGCGAGTGTTGGGCGTAGTGACAGACGCAAAAGAATCAATGGATTCTATTCCAACATGATCGAGAATCGACAAATGATTAGCCGTGCTGTGACAGAGCATTTGGACTATTTTCACTGAGAGGATGGGAAGTAGCCATTGACAACAGTGATGCCCTACATACAGCTTGCCATGGAAAGGAGTAAGAATGATTGGAGGAAGGCAGTAGAAAAGCAGAGATTCAGAAGGGACAAAGCATCTCCATACACTTATCTGAAATTTCCACCAATAATTTACAAAAGTATCTCTATCTTTATTTTATGCTTTATTTATCATTATATTCGAAAACCATTATAACCATTTGAATCCGCCTAACTGAGATTTACAAGATGACCATAGCTTGCTTCATACCAACAATCTCCGTGGGATCGACCCTTACTCACGTAAGGTATTACTTTGACGACCCAGTGCACTTGCTGGTTAGTTGTGCGAAGTTGTGACAAAGTGTGATTCACGTTTGAGAGCTCCAAGTCCATTGGCGCCATTGTTGATGATCACAATTTTGTGCACCAAGTTTTTGACACCGTTGCCGGGGATTGTTCGAGTTTGGACAACTGACGGTTCATCTTGTTGCTCAGATTAGGTAATTTTCTTTTCAAAAAATTTTCAAAAATCTTTCAAAAAATTTTATTTATTTATTTTCGTTTTTCAAAAAAAAAGTTTCGAAAAAATACAAAAATTCATAAAATCATAAAAATAAAAAATATTTTGTGTTTCTTGTTTGAGTCTAGTGTCAATTTTTAAGTTTGGTGTCAATTGCATGTTTTAAAAAAAAATTGCATTTTTTCGAAAAATTCATGCATGGTGTTCAACTTGATCTTCAAGTTGTTCTTGATAAGTCTTCTTATTTGATCTTCATATTTTCTTGTTTTGTGTTTTTTGTTGTTTTTCATATACATTTTTGCATTCATAGGGTCTAAGCATTGAAAATTTCTAAGTTTGGTGTCTTGCATGTTTTTCTTTTCTTGAAAATTTTTCAAAAATAAGTCTTGATGTTCATCTTGATCTTTAAAGTGTTCTTGATGTTCATCTTGACATTCATATAGTTCTTGCATGCATCATGTGTTTTGATCCATAATTTTTATGTTTTGGGTCATATTTGTGTTTTTCTCTCTCATCATTAAACATTCAAAAATAAAAAAAATATCTTTCCCTTATTTTACTCATAAATTTCGAAATCTTTGGGTTGACTTAGTCAAAAATTTTTAAAATAAGTTGTTTCTTGTTAGTCAAGTCAAAATTTCAATTTTAAAAATCTTATCTTTTCAAAAACTTTTTCAACAATCAAATCTTTTTTATT
This sequence comes from Arachis stenosperma, assembly GCF_014773155.1. Taxonomy (NCBI): domain Eukaryota; kingdom Viridiplantae; phylum Streptophyta; class Magnoliopsida; order Fabales; family Fabaceae; genus Arachis; species Arachis stenosperma. The sequence continues at coordinate 120,409,335 of NC_080380.1, read as the reverse complement.
TTTTTATTATTTTCAAAAATTTCTAAAATTGATTTTCAAAATATTTTTCTTATCTTTATTTCATGATTTTCAAAAATTTTACTAACAATTAATGTGATTGATTCAAAAATTTGAAGTTTATTACTTTCTTATTAAGAACGGTTCAATCTTTAAATTCTAGAATCATATCTTTTAGTTTCTTGTTAGTCAAGTAATCAATTTTAATTTTAAAAATCAAATCTTTTTTAACTAACTAATTGACTTTTTGTTTGTTTTACTATTTCTTATCTTTTTCAAAACCACCTAACTACTTCTCTCTCTCTAATTTTCGAAAATTCCTCACTCTTTTTCAAAATTCTTTTAATTAACTAATTGTTTCAAATTTTAATTTTAATTGTATTTCTTATCTCAATTTTCGAAATTCACTAACCAATTTTTCAAAAACAATTTTCAAAAACTCTCTCTCTCTCATCTCTTTCTATTTATTTATTCATTTACTAACACTGCTCTTCATCTCAAAAAATTCGAACCCTCTCTTCTCTTCTGTGTTCGAATTTTCCTCTTTTACTTCTTCTATTCTTTTCTTCTTCTACTCACATAAAGGAATCTCTATACTGTGACATAGATGATTCCTCTTATTTCTTTGTTTTCTTCTCTTTCATATGAGCAGAAACAAGGAAAAGGCATTCTTGTTGAAGCTGATCCTGAACCTGAAAGGACCTTGAAGAGGAAGCTAAGAGCAGCTAAAGCACAGTACTCTGAAGAGGACCTAATTGAAATTTTTGAACAGGAAAAGGAGATGGCAGCCGAACCCAACAACAATAATGCAAGGAAGATGCTTGGTGACTTTACTGCACCAAATTCCAACTTACATAGAAGAAGCATCTCAATCCCTGCGATTAGAGCAAACAACTTTGAGCTAAAGCCTCAATTAGTTTCTCTGATACAACAGAATTGCAAGTTTCATGGACTTCCATCAGAAGATCCTTTTCAATTCTTAACTGAATTCTTGCAGATTTGTGATACTGTTAAGACCAATGGGGTTGATCCCGAGGTCTACAGGCTTACACTTTTCCCTTTTGCTGTAAGATACAGAGCTAGAGTATGGTTGGACTCTCAACCTAAAGATAGTCTGAACTCTTGGGATAAGCTGGTCACAATTTCTTGGCCAAGTTCTTTTCTCCTCAAAAGCTGAGTAAGATTAGAGTGGATGTTCAAACCTTCAGATAGAAAGAAGGTGAATCCCTCTATGAAGCTTGGGAGAGATACAAGCAACTGACCAAAAAGTGTCCTTCTGACATGCTTTCAGAATGGACCATCCTGGATATATTCTATGATGGTCTATCTGAATTGTCTAAGATGTCATTGGACCACTCTGCAGGTGGATCCATTCACCTAAAGAAAATGCCTGCAGAAGCTCAAGAACTCATTGACATGGTTGCAAATAACCAGTTCATGTACACTTCTGAAAGGAATCCTGTGAACAATGGGACGCCTCAGAGGAAGGGAGTTCTTGAAATTGATGCTCTGAATGTCATACTTGCTCAGAATAAAATGTTGACTCAGCAAGTCAACATGATTTCTCAGAGTCTGAATGGATGGCAAAATGCATCCAACAGTACTAAAGAGGCATCTTCTGAAGAAGAAGCTTATGATCTTGAGAATCCTGCAATGGCAGAGGTGAATTACATGGGTGAACCCTATGGAAACACCTATAATTCCTCATGAAGAAATCATCCAAATTTCTCATGGAAGGATCAACAAAAGCCCCAACAAGGCTTTAATAATGGTGGAAGAAACAGGCTTAGCAATAGCAAGCCTTTTCCATCATCTTCTCAGTAACAGATAGAGAATTATGAGTAGAGTCCCTATAGCTTAGCAAACATAGTCTCTGATCTGTCTAAGGCCACTTTAAGTTTCATGAGTGAAACAAGGTCCTCCATCAGAAATTTGAAGGCATAAGTGGGCCAGTTGAGTAAGAAAATCACTAAAACTCCTTCTAGTACTCTCCCAAGCAATACAGAAGAGAATCCAAAAAGAGAGTGCAAGGCCATTGATATTATCAATATGGCCGAATCCAAAGAGGAAGGGGAGGACGTGAATCCCAATGAGGAAGACCTCATGGGACGTCCTCCAGACAGAAGGGAGTTCCCTATTGGGGGCCTAAAGGAATCTGAGGCTCATATAGAGACCATAGAGATTCCATTAAACTTCCTTCTGCCATTCATGAGTTCTGAGAACTATTCTTCCTCTGAAGAGGATGAAGATGTAACTGAAGAGCAAGTTGCTCAATATCTAGGAGCCATCATGAAGCTGAATGCCAAGTTGTTTGGTAATGAGACTTGGAAAGGTGAACCTCCCTTGCTCATTAGTGAACTAGATACATGGGTTCAGCAAACTCTACCTCAAAAGAAACAAGATTCTGGTAAATTCTTAATATCCTGTACCATAGGCACCATGACCTTTGAGAAGGCTCTATGTGACCTGGGGTCAGGTATAAATCTTATGCCAATCTTTATAATGGAGAAGTTGGGGATCTTTGAGGTACAAGCTGCAAGAATCTCATTAGAAATGGCAGATAAGTCAATAAAACAAGCTTGTGGATTGGTAGAGGACGTGTTGGTAAAGGTTAAAGGCCTTTACATCCCTACTGATTTCATAATTTTAGACACTGGGAAGGATGAGGATGAATCCATCATTCTTAGAAGACCCTTCCTAGCCACAGCAGGAGCTGTGATTGATGTTGACAGAGGAGAGTTAGTCCTTCAATTGAATAAGGACTACCTTATGTTTAAAGCTCAAGGTTCTTCCTCTGCAACCATGGAGAGGAAGCATGAAAAGCTTCTCTCAATACAGAGTTAAACAAAGCCCCCACAATCAAACTCTAAGTTTGGTGTTGGGAGACCACAACCAAACTCTAAGTTTGGTGTTGAACTCCCACATTCAAACTCTAAGTTTGGTGTTGGGAGGTCCCAACAATGCTCTGATGATCTGTGAAGCTCCATGAGAGCTCACTGTCAAGCTATTGACATTAAAGAAGCGCTTATTGGGAGGTAACCCAATTTTTATTTATCTATATTTCTATTGTTCTTTTATGTTCTATTAGGTTTATGATCATGTGGAGTCACAAAACAATTGCAAAAATTAAAAACAGAATAAAAAATAGCAGAAGAAAAAGCACACCCTGGAGGAAGAGCTTACTGGCGTTTAAACGCCAGTAAGGAGCATCTGGCTGGCATTCAACGCCAGAATAGAGCATGAAGCTGGCGTTAAATGCCAAAAACAAGTAGTAGTCTGGCGTTTAAATGCCAGGATTACACCCTGAGGAGAGCTGGCGTTAAACGCCATAAACAAGCATGGAAGTGGCGTTTAATGCCAAAAACATGCTACAGTCTGGCGTTAAACACTAGGATTGCATACAGAGGACGTTTTACACGCCTAAAGGGTGCAGAGATGAGAAATTCTTAACATCTCAGGATCTGTGGACTCCACAGGATCACCTCAGGATCTGTGGACCCCACAGGATCCCCACCTACTTTCTCCCTCTCTCTCACACCTTTTCATAACACTCTTCCCCAAACATCATTCACCAATCACTTCAATTACTCTTTCCCATCACTTCTTCACCATTCACATCCATCCACTCTTCCCCATAAACCCCACATACCATCAAATTCAAAATCTATTTTCCACCCAAACCCACCCTAAATGACCGAACCCTAACCCATCTCCCTCCACTATATAAACCCCTATATCCTTCTTCATTTTCACACATCACTACCCTCTCTTATCTCCCTTGGCCGAATACACATCTCTCCCTCTCTTCCATATCTTCTTCTTCTTCATCTATTCTTTCTTCTTTTGCTCGAGGACGAGCAACATTCTAAGTTTGGTGTGGTAAAAGCATAGCTTTTTTTGTTTTTCCATAACCATTAATGGCACCTAAGGCCAAAGAAACCTCTAGAAAGAGGAAAGGAAAGACAAAAGCTTCCACCTCCGAGTCATAGGAGATAGAGAGATTCATCTCAAAAGCCTATCAAGATCACTTCTATGAAGTTGTGGCCAAGAAGAAGGTGATCCCTGAGGTCCCTTTCATGCTCAAGAAAGATGAGTATCCGGAGATCCGACATGAGATCCAAAGAAGAGGTTGGGAAGTTCTTACCAACCCCATTCAACAAGTCAGAATCTTAATAGTTCAAGAGTTTTATGCCAATGCATAGATCACTAGGAACCATGATCAAAGTATGAACCCGAATCCAAAGAATTGGCTTACAATGATTCGAGGAAAATGCTTAGATTTCAGCTCGGAGAACGTAAGATTGGCGTTCAACTTGCCTATGATGCAAGAAGACGCACGCCCCTACACTAGAAGGGTCAACTTTGATCAAAGCTTGGACCAAGTCCTCATGGACATATGTGTGGAAGGATCTCAATGGAAAAGAGACTCAAGAGACAAGCCGGTTCAATTGAGAAAACTGGACCTTAAGCCTGTGGCTAGAGAATGGTTGGAGTTCATCCAACGCTCCATTATCCCCACTAGCAACCGATCCGAAGTAACTGTGGATTGGGCCATCATGATCCATAGCATCATAATTGGAGAGGAAGTAGAAGTTCATGAAGTCATCTCTCTAGAACTCTACAAAGTAGCCGAAAAATCCTCCACCTTGGCAAGGCTAGCTTTTCCTCGTCTCATTTGCCATCTATGCTACTTAGCTGGAGTTGTCATAGAAGGAGACATCCTCATTGAAGAGGACAAACCCATCACTAAGAAAAGGATGGAGCAAACAAGAGAGTCCATTCATGGATCTCAAGAGACGCATGAGGAAGCTCATCATTAAGAAATCCCTGAGATGCCTCAAGGGATGCACTTTTCTCCAAACAACTATTGGGAATAACTCAACACTTCTCTAGAAAGATTGAGTCATGACATGAACCAATTAAGGGTGGAACACCAAAAACACTCCATCATTCTCAATGAGATTAGAGAAGATCAAAGGGCTATGAGGGAGGAGCAACAAAGGCAAGGAAGAGACATAGAAGTGCTCAAGAACACCATTGGTCTTTTAAGGAGAAGGCGCCACCATCACTAAGGTGGACTCATTCCTTAACTTCCTTGTTCTTATCTCTCTGTTTTTCGATTTTTCAGCTTCATGTTTGCCTATGTTTGTGTCTTTACTACATGATCATAAGTGTCTAGTAACTATGTCTTAAGGCGATGAATAATTCCATGAATCCTTCACCTTTCTTAAATGAAAAAAATGTTTTTGATACAAAAGAACAAGAAGTACATGAGTTTCGAATTCATCCTTGAAATTAGTTTAATTATATTGATGTGGTGACAATACTTTTTGTTTTCTGAATGAATGCTTGAACAGTGCATATTTTTTATCTTGTTGTTTATGAATGTTAAAATTGTTGGCTCTTGAAAGAATGATGAACAAGAGAAATGTTATTGATAATCTGAAAAATCATAAAATTGATTCTTGAAGCAAGAAAAAGCAGTGAATAACAAAAGCTTGCGGAAAAAAAGTAGCGAAAAAAAATATAAAAGAAAAAGAAAAAGCAAGCAGAAAAAGCCAATAGCCCTTAAAACCAAAATACAAGGGTAAAAAGGATCCAAGGCTTTGAGCATCAATAGATAGGAGGGCCCAAGGAAATAAAATCCAGGCCTAAGCGGCTAAATCAAGTTGTCCCTAACCATGTGCTTGTGGTATGCAGGTCCAAGTAAAAAGCTTGAGACTGAGTGGTTAAAGTCATAATTCAAAGCAAAAAGAGTGTGCTTAAGAGCTCTGGACACCTCTAACTGGGGACTTTAGCAAAGCTGAGTCACAATCTGAAAAGGTTCACCCAGTCATGTGTCTGTGGCATTTATGTATCCGGTGGTAATACTGGAAAACAAAGTGCTTAGGGCCACGGCCAAGACTCATAAAAGTAGCTGTGTTCAGAATCAACATACTTAACTAGGAGAATCAATAACACTATCTGAATTCTGAGTTCCTATAGATGCCAATCATTCTGAACTTCAAAGGATAAAGTGAGATGCCAAAACTGTTCAGAAGCAAAAAGCTACAAGTCCCGCTCATCTAATTATAACTAATATTCATTAATATTTTGAGATTTATAGTATATTCTCTTCTTTTTATCCTATTTGATTTTCAGTTGCTTGGGGACAAGCAACACTTTAAGTTTGGTGTTGTGATGAGCAGATAATTTATACGCTTTTTGGCATTATTTTTAGGTAATTTTTAGTAGGATCTAGCTACTTTTAGGGATGTTTTTATTAGTTTTTATGCAAAATTCACATTTCTGGACTTTACTATGAGTTTGTGTATTTTTCTGTGATTTCAGGTATTTTCTGGCTGAAATTGAGGGACCTGAGCAAAAATCTAATTCAGGCTGAAAAAGGACTGCCGATGCTGTTGGATTCTGACCTCCCTACACTCGAAATGGGTTTTCTAGAGCTACAAAACTCCAAATGGCGCGCTCTCAACTGCGTTGGAAAGAAGACATCCAGGGATTTCCAGCAATATATAATGCTTTATACTTTGTTCGAGCTTAGATGATGCAAACTGGCATTCAACGCCAATTTCATGCTGCATTCTGGAGTAAAACGCCAGAAACACGTCACAAACCAAAGTTAAACGCCAAAAACACGTTACAACTTGGCGTTTAACTCCAAGAGAAGCCTCTGCATGTGTAAAGCTCAATTTCAGCTCAAGCACACACCAAAGTGGGCCCCGGAAGTGGATTTCTGCACTAAGACTTATCTCTGTAAACCCTAGTAGCTAGTCTAGTATAAATAGGACTTTCTACTATTGTATTTTCATCTTGGTATCTATCTTCGGATGTTTAGTTCTTAGACTTTGGGGGCTGGCCATTCGGCCATGCCTGGACCTTGATCACTTATGTATTTTCAACGGTGGAGTTTCTACATACCATAGATTAAGGGTGTGGCGCTCTGCTGTACCTCGAGTATTAATGCAATTACTACTATTTTCTATTCAATTCAGCTTATTCTTATTCTAAGATATTCGCTGCACTTCAACATGATGAATGTGATAATCCGTGACACTCATCATCATTCTCACTTATGAACGCATGACTGACAACCACTTCCATTCTACCTTAGATCGAGCGTGTATCTCTTGGATTCCTTAATCAGAATCTTCGTGGTATAAGCTAGAACCATTGGCGGCCATTCTTGAGAATCCGGAAAGTCTAAACCTTGTCTGTGGTATTTCGAGTAGGATTCAGGGATTGAATGACTGTGACGAGTTTCAAACTCGCGAGTGTTGGGCGTAGTGACAGATGCAAAAGAATCAATAGATTTTATTCCAACATGATCGAGAACCGATAAATGATTAGCCGTGTTGTGACAGAGCATTTGGACCATTTTCACTGAGAGGATGGGAAGTAGCTATTGAGAATGGTGATGCCCTACATACAGCTTGCTATGAAAAGGAGTAAGAATGATTGGAGGAAGGCAGTAGAAAAGCAAAGATTCAGAAGGGACAAAGCATCTCCATACACTTATCTGAAATTCCCACCAATGATTTACATAAGTATCTCTATCTTTATTTTATGTTTTATTTATCATTATATTCAAAAACGATTATAACCATTTGAATCTGCCTAACTGAGATTTACAAGATGACCATAGCTTGCTTCATACCAACAATCTCCGTGGGATCGACCCTTACTCACGTAAGGTATTACTTGGACGACCCAATGCACTTGCTGGTTAGTTATGCAAAGTTGTGACAAAGTGTGATTCACGTTTGAGAGCTCCAAGTCCATTGGCACCATTTTTTGATGATCACAATTTCGTGCACCAAGAACAACTAGTTTTTTAATGATTTTTAGAGGTTTAATAAAAAAAACTTTAAAGAAAGAAGCCTAGACCCCCGAATACCTACCCTCTCTCTTTCAGAGATCCAGCTTAGCCAACAACAGCAGCCAGCACCCAATCCCACTGTCATCGAACTCTTCTCCTTAGCCAGAGAGTGTCATCATTGCTAGCAGTGACAGAGAGAGGGTCAGCTCGAAGCTCTTGGTTGTCGATCCTCTTCTCCTACATGTCTTCGCCTCTGGACTTGCAGATCGAAGCTCGTGGCCATCTTCTTTATGTCGTTGTCATCTCCTCTTCAAGCACGGTTAGTTTGATTCCTCTTTGCTGGTTAATTTGTTCAATCCTCGTCTCTGTCTCACTATCAGCTTGGTTCCTTCCTCGCCAGAAGGTCTGTTCGTAGCTACTATTGGTGTCACCATCTCTGCCCTCATCGTCAAGCTCATCTCTGTCTTCGAGCCCTCTCTGTAAATGTCTCTCTTCTACCGTCGTGGACCTTTCGCCGTCACTTTCTCTCTCTTCTGCCATGGAATTACAGTGTTTGATTATGTTACTCTCTTTTTCTTCAATTTAATTTTTTTTATTTTGTTAATTATAATGATTCTGAGTTATTATATTTTTTGTCTTGGATTCTAGTCGCTGGACAGAATAGATTTTGGTTGCTGTGTGAAAATTTGATTAACTCTGTTGATTAATTTCGTTTTTAGATAGAATAAATTCCAGTTGCTGCTTCTTTTTTTGTCTTATTAATTTTTATGAAAGTGGAATAATTCTATTGATGGTTGATTTCAATAATTTTAGAAATATTCTATTGATGGTGCTTCACTTTTTTGTTAAATTTTGATTTCAATAATTTTGGAGTTTGAGTTTGAATTCAGTTTTGGTTTGATAGCATACCCATGTTAATTAACATATTAGAAATTAGGAAGTCCATATGACTTTGGGGACTTCTAATCTCCCAAAGAGAATTTTTCAAGTTGTTATTTAGGAATAGGTTTGACTGCAACTTATCTAGGAATAGGTTTGGCTGTAACTTGTCTAGGTAACTCTCCAAACACCTCCTTGTTCTACACTTTAGCAACCTCCATAAATTTTGTAATATTATTGACCAACTCAGTATCCTTTTATCAATTATTCTTTAAGAGATTATTGAAGTCTTCATGTGTCAGCCAGGGAGTTAGGAACCAGAAAGAGCAGGCAACACTAGGTTCTTCAAAAGACAAATTTAGTAAGACGGGTATATGATTTGACTTTAATTTCGACGTGTGTTGAACCTTAAGTTAATTGAAGCATTGAGACCAATTATCTGTAGCCACATATATGTCCAATCTTCTTTTAATAGTCCCTTTTTGCCAAGTGAATAGTTGACCTTGGAAGCTTAAGTACTGGAGACCATAATCCAATAGACAATTAGTTAAATATTGGTGATCATTATATAAATTCGAACTATCTCCAGTATTTTCTATAGATAGAATGTAGTTAAAATCACCCTCAATACACCATTCATTAGTCCCTAATCGACTATTCTTCTTAATCCCTCCCACAGTTTATTTCATGAGCCACAGTGAAGAACCACTTATGCTTTTTATAGGAATCCAATTTTAGGTGAATAAATTGTCTGTATGCTTCAATCATCTCACATTCCAAATAGAAAAATTTTACAAACCTAAATACCTCCTGAAAACCCAATGCCTTCCATAAGGTAACAATATTAAAAACCAATTTTTTAGCAATATTATTATTTTTAGAGTCTGAAATGTGTGTCTTTAACAAACAAAAGACAACAACTTTATACTAACGATAAATATTCTTAATTAACAAAGGAAAACCTTTGTTACCCACCTTTTTACAATTCCAGGTTATTATATCCTTAGAAAAAATAAAATAACTAGAAAAGTGAAAAAAATACAAAACAAATAGCAAAAAAAAGATGATTTGTAGATGTAGTAGGTTAATCAACTGTCATTATTGTTGAATCTTCCTCAAACACGAGTTATTGATCTGAGAAATTCAGCACATCATGACTCGAGCTGGATCTTGGGTGTCATGTGGATTAGTCACAAAGTTGACATTCTTCAAACTTCTCCTGAGAAATTTCACAACGGCTATGGTTCCTTAGTGGGATGACTAATCTGAAAAAAAAGGGCTCCAGCTAGAGATAAGAAGTCGTCGCCTTCTTGGCTTCAAACATATTTTATCATCTCCAAGGTCTCCTAGTACTCCTTTCCTTTATGAATTTGAGTACTCTATTACTACTGCTTTTTCTTTCTCTAAAATGAATATACGGGGTATGCCTTTTTGTCTTCTTTGATCCGTTTGGCCCATCTCTTGTACTCCTTTTATGGACCGCTACAACCTGGAACTTGTTTAAAGGTATTTGTTTGGGTTGTACATATTTTTGTTCCTAGTAGCAAGTGCTATTTGTTTTGCTTTATCCAATGACTTTTTTTCCACTAGTGGGGGATGGTTTGGATTATCGGATTCTTCTCTCTCTAAGATTTGGTATAAAAAATCTGAATAACTTTTGTTTTTGTTGGGCTTCATTACTTGAGTTGTTATTTTTTACATTCTTGCCTTGGTGCCATTTAGCTAACATCCATGGCACAAAGCATCTTGAAGTGTTCTCCTGGTTCATAATAATATCACTTCTTAAAAAAAAGGGATTTCACTCCTCAATCATCACTGAAGGTTTATCTGAATTTAAAATTTTGGGGGCCAATTCTGTCTCATCTGCACCATTCCTATTTAGAGATTCTGTCGGAATACCAACCGAGTTATTTACCACCATTTAGTCCCAACTTTTTTATTGTCTCCTCTCATACAGACTTTCTTCCTGTGGCCATACTTACCACAACTAAACATATAAAGTGTAAGTCTTCATTTTTAACTCTAAAATTCCTTTCTTGACTTGAATTGCTAGACTAATTTCTTTATTAGTTCAATCTCTGCATATAGTCATGCAAACTTTTTCTCTAGAGTGGATAGATGTGTTCTAATCAATCTTTAGCATGGTGTCAATTATGCTACCATCCCTCCATGGAAATTGATTAGCATAAAGTACTACTAAAATTCCAAAATTATAATTCTAACAACTAACTTTTACACTATATCTCTTGAAGGGTGGAATCATCTTTAGGTCAAACAAATTCGATCAATTATAATTTTATATATTGAAAAAATAAAGATAAGAATTATATAAATAGAAATATTTGTTCACAACACAAAACATGAATAGGAATTAATGAGATTTGTGAATGTGGATAAGAAATGGTTATGATAGTATAATTTACATTTTATTCAATTGAGTATTTTTTTCAGTTTTTGCGTTTATTCTGCAGAAACAAATTAATTCAAAAGGAGATGCTATATTATGTTTTTAAATAAAAAGCCTAATGGATATAAAAGAACAAAGTGCACAACTAGTGCATATCATTTTATGTAAAGTAGTGGAGAATTATGGGACAAAAAATAAATCTGCTTGGTTTCCAACTTAGTACAACTCAAAGTCATGATTCTCTTTGGTTTCAAAAAACCAATCAATTATTCAGAAAATCTACAAGAAGATAAAAAAAAAGAGATTAAATCAAGAATTATATAAAAATAAATATAAGAATATCTTCTGGTGTTGAGGGAATAGCAAAGATAAAGATTAAAAAGATAATTGATTTGATTCAAATTATAGTCCTATGGGATTTCCAAAGTTATTAATTGAGGGTAAGGCTGAAAAAAAGAAAAGTTACAGACAATTTCCAGCATAGACAAGAAGATAGTAATTGGCAACTTGTCAGGGACCCTTAGAAGGGCGTGTTGGTAGTCATATTTATTGAGAAAGCTAACAAAAAAAAGTCATATAGTAGATCCATTACCTTTCTTTTCCCACTTTTTGTCTAAATTCTCTTGATCCAGAACACCATAGTCTTAAAGCCAATAAAATTTTCAAGCAATTTCACAATTAGAATGAACTTCTACGATTTACACCACTTATTATAGTCATATAATAAAACTTTCAGAACTGGTTTTGAATTGAAGCGAGTCAGCACATCATTTACTGCCTCAGATACTTTGTTGAGGATGTAGTCTTCTACCACTATCTTCACGATTTCGTCAAGAAAAAAGATCATCATTAGATTTTTTATTCATCAAACTATTTCTATAAGAGAAAACGCCATCAATACTCGCCTTAGCTTCCCCCAATTTCATAGCATGATCAAGCTAATTATTTTTTAAATAATCAGATAACTTCTTTTTTATTTTTTATTTAAATATTTATTAAATTAATAAAATAAGGCACATTACACATGAAACATAATATAACATAATATAATTTTTTATGTTCTCCTACTTGACTCATGTGTCATTATTTTAATTCATGGTTTAAAAAATATATTTTTTATAATGTGCATCTTTAAGCAATTATATGCATAACTCAATTTATCATGATAAACATAAAATTAATATGAGTCATAGGAGTTATATATCATTTAATTGGTATAATCCCTTCTATACCCTAAAAAAGTCAACCACATCTTTATGATGAGCTATAATCAAGAAGTATATAACATAATTAGTCTAACAATAATGTCTTCACTCAAGACAATATTTGTTAATATTATTCCAGCTTTATCATGTATACAAATTTGATAAATAGGTAATACAAAAATATTTATTCATTTCATCTCAAAATATTAATATATTAATATACATACAACACACAAACTTCACCAACATTGATCCTATAAACCCATAATACTTGTTAATATTATTCTCACTCTATCATGTATACAGACTTGGTAAACAAATAATACAAAAATATTTATTCATTTCTACTAAAAATGTTAATTTCCATACAAAACACAAACTTCACATACATTGATCTTATAAATTCATAATACCTATCATTTCAACATGACTAATAAATGCTTTAGCCAATACTCCTTTAGTCAAAGGATCAGCAACCATAACATTGCTGCTGATGTGCTCTATTGACACTTTATGTTTCTGAACTTCTTTAACGACAAAAGTATTTTAACTCCATATGCTTAACACATTTAAAATCCTTGTCATTTTTAGAAAGGAGGCTACTACAAAATTATTATAATACAATTTCAATAGTCTAGCAATATTGTCAACAATTTCAAGTCCTAAAACAAAAGGTTTGCAACCAATTAACTTGAATAATAGTCTCAAAGCATGCCACAAATTTAGCTTCAATTGCAGAAGTAACAATTACTAACTGCTTCATACTCTTCTATGATATTTCTCTTCCAGCTAAGAGATACAAATAACTAAAAGTAGACTTTCTTGTGTTTCTATTTTTTCTTCCTATCATGACCTCATACACCTCCTTTCCCCTAACCTTGCCTTCTCTACCACAATATCCCTTACTCTCTACCACTGCCGCTCTCCATTCCTCTTTGTTTCATTACTATTGTCTTCCTCTCCTTCTTCCATCACTGTCGTTCTCTATTATCCTCTTCACTTCTACCTCTGCCTTTATTCTCACCTCTATCTCCCTTTATTTTTACTTCTATGATTGCACTCTTTTCGCCTCTTTTTCACTCCTACTACTGCTATTGCTTCTGCCACTACCATTGCTTACTTCCTCCATTTAGCTTCAACCTTAACCGATACTCACCTTTCTCCTTTCTTTTGTCTCTGTTGTAATCACTCCTTTTTCTACCTCCTCTTGTTGCTAAGATTTACTTTACCTTGTCATATATCAATCATTCTCTACTTTTTATATTTATGTTTTATTTTCTTTTTTCTTGAAAAATTAATCGATCATGGTTACTGGTGAAATTTCTGGTTATTTTTAAGAGTTTTTGTGCTTTTTATTTTTTTATGAAGGTGGCTAATGATTTATTAGTGATGATAGTAGTGGTGTTGGAAAATTATTATGAATCCGAGTTTTTTAATTTAATTTAAATTAAGGATAATTTATATTTTTTAGAATTTTGTTGTCTTATTTATTTTTTTGCCAAGCACACTACATAAACACTAATAAGTTATGTTTATATCTTTACTATTTACGTTTTTATGCATGTTTCAAGATAAACACAAATCAAATACAACCTTTTAAGTTCGTCTTTACTAATGTCACACTAGTAATTAATCGTTCCATTAGCACTTCATTAATGTTGTTAATTGAACTAATTATGATTTGATCACATGTAACATGTGTATCAAATTGATAGATTTTAAAGTTAAAACTAAAAAATCAAATTGATTATTGTATGAAAATTCAAAAATTGACTTAAAAAATATTTTTTAAACAATATTGTTAAATAATTGACTTTTCTTTAGTCCATAATCAACATCCATCAAAATAGTAGATAGATAAACATTAAAAAATTAAAAAGAAACAGAAATGATAACTATTTATGCCCTGGCCTAAACAAAAGTGCCAGACCAATAAGGCTAAGAGACCTAACTCAAAAGGGAGGTCTCTGACCTATATCCGATCTATTCAAGGAGGTTGGACACCGCAAAGGAGTCCAGCTCTACTAGCCTAAACAAGTAACTGCCTCCGCGGATCTCTCTCGCGATCTCTATCTTCCCCCAAAAGATATATTCTAACAAATTTTCAAGATAAAGAGAACAATTATCCATCAATAAAGATAGAACTACTCTAACAAAGGTGGTTACAAGGTCTACTATAAATACATTGACACCCTTCAGGTATGATTTTACATTCTAACCTACTAAAAACCTACCTAAAACCCTTGCTAACTTAAGCATCGGAGTCTCTTGCAGGTACCATCCCCACCTCCTGACAAGGAACTTAGACGACAGCACCTCGACACAAGAACAAGTCGGACACTACCTTAAAAGGAGTTTGGACATCACGTTTAAGCCCAAATAAACGTTTCAGGTAACCCTCAGAACATTAATGCCGTTGCCGGGGACCTGGGACTCGACTTCTGATAATGGTGGACCACCAGTATGAGGATGGCCATACGACATCTATATCTAAACCTAAGCCCCAACCAGAAGGCCATGCAATCATACTACCTCTACCGCCCCAACCAACACATGTCCTCATGGAAAAGGGACATCAAGGAATCCCCAACCAAGATGGATCCATTAAAAAATCCATCCACCAACAGAAGAGGAACCTCCGCAAACAACAGAGATACTAGGTCTAGTCCATGGCCATCATGGATAATTAGAGCAACTCAAACAAGAAGCCGAGCGTCAACGGGAGGCAGAACAGGAGCTACAGCGAGAAGTATGATGACAAAGACAACTAGAAGAAAAGCTCTTAAGATTAGAAGCCGATCTCCAAAGGCGAGGTACCAGAGCAGACTGGGAAGAAAGCCCTTAGGAGGAGAAGATCCGTTCATAGAGGGGATCATTCGAGCTAAAGTTCCTAGGAATTTCAAAACCTCTGACATGAATCTCTATGACGGAGCCACCGACCCAACACACCACCTCAGTAACTTTAAAAGTTGAATGTACTTAGCTGACGCCTATGACGCCACCTATTGCAAAGCCTTCTTGACGACTTTGACCAAAGCAGCAATGAAATAGTTTGACAACTTATCCCCTAGATAGGTAACTTATTTTGACGACCTAAAAAGAAAGTTTTTTACCAAATTTTCCATTCAGAAAGACAAGGTAAAGCATGCCCCAAGTTTGCTGAGAGTGAAGCAAGAGGTCGGAGAGACACTCTGAGATTAATGGCATCAGTTAATGGCCTTAAAGAAGTGCCATTCTCTCAATCCATATCCAAGCAACACCCGACTTTCATGTACAAAGTGCAAGAGCGGGCAGAGAAGTACATCAACATGGAGGAAAACTCCCGATTACGAGAGCCATTCCCGAAACTTAGTCTGCCCTATCCACCTCAGAAAAAAGAAAAGGAAAACAAAAGTAAGGAAGAGTAAAATCCGGAGAAGCCTCAAAGATCTCATAACTATACTCCCCTCCGGGTCCATCTTGTAGACGTTTATCAAGAAATATGTCACATTGAGAAATTTCCACCTCCTCATCTGATTAAGCACAAAAAAAGTAGAAGTTGGACAGAATACTATGAGTATCACAAACTATATGGACATTCTACAAATGACTATTATGACCTAAAAAATGTCATAAAAAAGTTGGCCAGAGAAGGTCGACTAGACAGATACTTGGCGGATAGGTCAGGCGAGCAAGGGAAGAGAAAGAGAGATGAAGAAAGGGGACGACAAAAACGTCCACCTCAGACTCTTGAGTGACACATACACAAGATTAATGGAGAATTTGTTGAAGGAGGAATATCAAAATCATCATGGAAAAGGCATTTAAAAGAGGTGTACCAGGTTGGGAATGAGACCAAATCTCCCGGCTTGCCCACCATCTCGTTCACCAAAGAAGACACCCAAGGAGTAACACCCGACCATGATGATCCCGTGGTAATAACCATGATCTTCGCTAATGCAAACCTCCATAGAACCCTTAGGTAGCGTTTGGTGGAGAGACAGATACTGAAAGACTGAGATTGAGAGACAGAGACTAAGAGATAGAGACTGAAATAAGTTTTAGTATTCTGTTTGGTGCCAAGTGAGAGACAAAAATTGAAACAAGAATAAAACTCTAATTTAATTTGCACAAAGGATAAAATTGGAATTAATTAATTAAAATGAGAGTATTTTAGGTATAAAATATTATTAAAGTTTCAGTCTCTGTTTCTAAAAATATCAGTCCCCTGTGTCCCTACATTTTGGAGGCACTGAAATACTGAAATTTTGGGGACAGAGACAGAAATTTTAGTACCAATCTCTGAGCTAACAAACATGATACTGTGTCTCAGTCTCTCAGTCTCTGTCCCAGTACTGCAAAACAAACGCTACCTTATAGACCAAGAAAGCTCAATAGACATACTGTTTGAACCCACCTTTGACAAGCTCAGACTGGAAGAAAAGGATCTAAAGGCATACCCAGATAATCTCTTTGGACTGGGGAATATGTCGATTCGACCTCTTGGATACATCTCCCTATACACTACCTTCGAAAAGGGCACAAGGTCGAAAACATTGAATATTGACTACATCATGATTGACGTTGCACGGCATATAACGCCCTTATAGGTCAGACAACCTTGAAGTCGTCTCTACTCCCCACCTATGCATGAAGTTTTTGACTCCAAAGGGAATCACTACCATAAAATGATATCAGAAACTAGCACGAAAGTGCGACGATAAAAATCTCAATTTAAAAGGTAATTCAAGGGAAAAAGAGGTCAAAATTATTGAACTTGGTGGTGTCTGAATTCGAGAG
Source organism: Arachis stenosperma (assembly GCF_014773155.1). Taxonomy (NCBI): domain Eukaryota; kingdom Viridiplantae; phylum Streptophyta; class Magnoliopsida; order Fabales; family Fabaceae; genus Arachis; species Arachis stenosperma. The sequence goes on along the minus strand of NC_080380.1, from coordinate 120,392,252 downwards.
GAACTGCGTCCCCAACCATAGGAGAAAGTGGAAAAAGTACAAATCGGAGATCACCCTGAAAAACAACAAATATAGGGTTTAATTTGGAAGAAGGGTTGAAAGAACAACTCGTTGACCTTTTAAGGAGAAATTCTGACCTTTTCGCCTGGAAAGCCTCCGACATGCCTCACAAGCTCGCCGTATACTCGGGCTCTAAACATGTTCAGCAAAAGCATCGGAAGCTCAGTGTGGAATTTTAGGATACAACAACTGAACCAGCAATTACACCAGGTCGTACCAAGTAATACCTCAGATGAGTAAGGGTTAATCCCACGAGGATTGATGAATCAAGCAATAATGGTTGAGTGATTTACTTAGTTAGACAAGCAAAAAGAGGTGTTTTGAGTTCAAATTGTATTAAACAGTAATTCAGAGAAATAAGAAAGCAAACAATGACTTGGGTGTGAAATGTATATGAGAAATAGTTAAGGTTTTGGAAATATTTATTTTTCTGGAATAACAATTTTACCAACTACTTTAATCATGCAAGATTCTATTCATGGCAAATCCTAATTGATTAAACCCTAATTTCTTAGTGATTTAATCTCCTCTAACCTAATCAACTGCCAATTACTTGGTCACTTAATTTATATTAAAGGTTGAAGTCTAATTCTAGTTTGTTAATCACACAAACCCTAATTACCCAAAGATAAGATTATTATATGTCACGTTTCACGTTAAGTCAAGATAACCAGAGAATTATGAGAATTTACTTTCAGGCTGTTATTCAAGTGAGTTAACTTTTTCAAAGAGTCAACAAGAATTCAAGTAGAAAAAGAGTTATCTTCCAATATACTCTAATTCCTAGAATGAAGAACGAAAGTAATTCTTGAATATAAATTAGTACATTGATTAAAAGTATGATGATAATAGTATTAATCCATAAAATAAACAGAGCTCCTAACCCTTAACAATGGAGGTTTAGTTGCTCATGGAGAAAATAAACCCTAGCATAGAAAAAATGTGTAATTTTGAAAAGTGCGAAAAAGGAAAAGATGAAAACCCTAAGCCAAGATATCTTCTCCTTTTATATCTAATCCTAATAAATGTAAAATATAATTTCTAAAATCTTAAAATATATTTTTTTAATTCAAAACTAATTTTAAAAACTAAATTAAATCAAAAGATTTGGTTAAGATCATGCTAAAAACCTTCTTTTTCATCATATTGGCACCAAACTTGAGATTAGTGGTGTTTGGCACCATGTATGCAACAAGTAAGCACGTGTTCCCAGACTCCTGGCACCAAACTTCAGGTTCTGGTGTTTGGTGCCAGCATGGCAGTGGCGAGTGTGAGTTCTGGCGCCAAACTTGAGGTTTGTGGCATTTGGCACCGTGATGCGAAAAGAAAATTATAGACTATTATGTATCATTAGAAAGCTCTGGAAGTTGGCTTTCTAATGCCACTAGAACTGCATAAGACCTCTGTAGCTCAAGTTATGATCGTTGGAGTGTGAGGAGGTCAATGTTTTTAACATCCACTTTCTTCTTTTTCTTCTACATGAACTCTGTCAAACTTGCCTGAATGCTACCTATAATAAATCAAATTATAAAATAACTCAAAGTAGTATTCATAATGGCTTAAAACACCTAAATCTTGATTTAATTCAATAATTTCACATGCAAATTCACTAAGAAAAGATAAGAAAGATGCTCACGCGTCAAATCTTGGGCCAGAAAGGACACAGCTCGTGGAGGAACAAGTGGAGGCCTTGTTAGAAGCAGGGTTCATAAGGGAAGTGAGATATCCATTGTGGCTAGCTAATGTTATTTTGGTGAAAAAACAAAATAAAAAGTGGACGATGTGTGTTGATTACACCGACCTCAATAAGCCTTGCCCCAAGGATCCATATCCTCTCCCTAGTATTGACGCTCTAGTCGACTCAGTCTTAGGCTATCGATATCTATCCTTCATGGATGCTTACTCGGTATACAACCAAATTCCGATGTATAAGTCGGATCAGAAGAAAACCTTATTCATAACCCCAAAGGATAACTATTGTTACATAGTAATGCCCTTCGGGTTAAAGAATGCTGGAGCCACATATCAACGGTTGATGAATAAGGTATTTTCTTCCCACCTAGGGAAGCTTATGGAGGTAGTGTAGACGACATGCTTGTCAAAACCAAGGAAAACTTGACTCTTTTATCCAACCTCTCAGAGGTGTTCTCAAAACCATACTAGACATGAAGAGCACAACATGTGTCAAAAAAGTTCAACAACTAAATATAATGTTAGTAGCTCTATCTAGATTCTTAGTAGGATCAATACTGAAATCCCTGCCTTTGTACTCAATCCTCAAAAAGGGGAAAACAGTTTGAATGGACTCAAGACTTCGAACATGCCTTTCAAGGCTTTAAAAAATTTATGGGACAACCCTCATACTTACCCGACTTGTCCCAAGAGAAGAACACGTCCTCTACTTGGCAGTGGCAAGCCATGCTATAGCTTCAGCCTTAATTAGAGAAGATAAAGATGGACAACAACCTATCTACTTTGTCAGCAAAGTCCTACAGGGGATAGAATTGAACTATCAAAAGATAGAAAAGTTTGCGTATGCCCTTTTCATCGCCTCTCAAAGACTCCGATCTTATTTCCAAACTCATACCATAAAATTTCGTACTAATCAACTAATGAATCATATTCTACAAAAGACGGACTTCGCAGGACGGATGCTACAATGGGCTATTGAATTGTTTGAGTTCGATTTAAGATATGAAGCTCGGACTGCAATTAAGTCCCAATACTTCGGCGACTTCATCGTTAAATACACTGAAAGTTGGGGAGATCCGACCACATGGAGCCTATATGTAGATAGGTCATCCAACAATGCTGGTAACAGGCAAGGGCATCCTGGAAAGTGAACAAGGAACTTGAATAAAACTTTCATGAGGAAATTCGAGTTTCCTGCTTCTAATAACCAGGCAGAGTATGAAACCTTAGTGGCTACCTTGAATCTGGCTAAAAAAGTGGGTGTAGAAAAGTTAATAGTGTTCAACGATTCTCAAGTAATAACTTCACAAATTAAGGGAACTGATGAGCGGATATTTTATACGCTTTTTGACATCATTTTCATATAGTTTTTAGTAGTTTTTATTTAGTTTTTATTAAGTTTTTTATAGGTTTTAGTGTTAAAATCACATTTTTAGATTCTACTATGAGTTTTTGTATTTTTGTACAATTTCACGTATTTTTAGGCTGAAATTGGGGAGTTGGAGCAGAAGTCTGATTTAGAGACAAAGAAAGCACTGCAGATGCTTTTCAAATCTGACCTGCCGGCATTCGGAAGATCTTTTTTGGAGCTACAGAAGTCCAAATGGAGCGCTCTCAACGGCTATGGAAAGCTAACTTTCATAGCTTTCCAGAAATATATAATAGTTCATACTTTGCTTTGGATTAAAAAGCCCAAAACTGGCGTCCAACGCCAGCTTCCTTCCTCGTTCGAGGTGTCCAGCACCCAAAGAGCAGAGCCCAATGTCCAAAGGCACAGAGAGGACCCCCAAGCTGGCATTCCATGCCCAAGAGACCTCAATGCATGTGGATCTCGTCAAAGCTCAGCCCAAACACTCACCAAGTGGGCTCCAGAAGTAAATTTTAGCACTAAATAGACTGTTTTGCTCTTACTAGTCATCTGTTTAGTATTAAATGGCTTATGTTTATGTAATTCGGATTATCTTCAGCCCTATTTTCGTTTTACATTGTCTTCTACCTCAATATGAGTTTCTAAATCTCCTAGGTTGAGGGGAGGAGCCCTGCTGAGTCCTATGAATTAATAAAAGTACTATTATTTCTTCTTTGATCCGTGTTTGATTAACTCAAAGATGTATATTCGTTCTTCATCACTATGAATGCGTTGAATTGACATAAGGTTATCACATTCTACATGGGTTCATAGTACGTCTTTCATCGGACAATGATGAACCGCCAGCTTGAATATATGTCTCTCAGGCGGCTAATTCGTGACTTCGTTGGGGACTTCTTGAAACATCAGTTCAGCCGATTTTCGGGTAGATTAGGGTCTCTGTGGTATAGGCTAGAACCAGTACAAGCTTCACCCTCAATCAGAATGGATCCGCACTAGACCTGGGGTTCAGATCTGGAGGAGTATTGGCAGCAGCTCAAACCAGTGTCAATCACATACAGCCTGCCATTGAAGAAGATCATTCACAAGCAAAGAAGATGGTAGTACCAAAGTTACTTCAGAAAGACAAAGCAACTCTGACTCTCAACTCTAATCTTATCAACTCTATTCCATTCTCTGAAACACTTGTTTTACAAATATAAAGTTTAACATACAATCAACAACCTTCTGATTCTGCCTGACTAAGACCTGCAAGACAACCAAAAGCTTGCTTCAAGCCATAATCCTCATGGGATCGATCCTGACTCACTCAGGTATTACTTGGACGACCCAGTGCACTTACTGGTACTGCCTACTATACGAAAAGGTGTGGGGTTTTGCGTATGAACGCACCAGGAGCCTACCAAACCAAAGACCCCAACATGAAAATATACTTAGATAAAGTGCGAGAACAACTCACACAGTTCTCGGAAGGAGAGGTCCGACATATAACTCGGGAATCCAATACCCAAGCTGATGCTGTCTCCAAACTAGCCAGCACTAAGCTAGAAAGCAACAGTAGAAGCCTTATTTAGGAGACCCTACAAACACCATCAATATCAAAAGAAGATGAAAACTCAAAGGTAATGACCATATCTAATAAAAATTTAGGATGGATGACCCCTATAGGCAACTATCTCAAATTTGATGTCCTCTCTGAGAATGAAAAGAAGGCCCGAAGACTTATAAAAGAGGCACATAATTACATACTGGTCCACAATTTTCTATACAAAAGAGGGATATCAACACCTCTCTTAAAGTTCATCCCAGCTTCCAACACAAAGGAAGTCTTAGAGGATATACATAATGGCATATGTGGGAATCATTTGGGAGCCCAGTCACTAGCCAATAAGGTAATGCGAGCTGGTTTCCTTTTGCCAACCTTACAAAAAGAAGCGGCTGAGTTTGTTGAGAAGTGTCCACCCTGTCAAAAACATGCCAACTTCCATGTTGCGCCTCCTGAAGAGCTCATTAGCGTTATCTCAACATGGCCATTTGCAAAATGGAGTCTCGATCTACTCAGACCATTTTCTCAAGCTCCAGGACAAGTTAAATATTTCATAGTGGGGATTGACTATTTCACTAAGTGGATCGAGACAGAACCATTAGCAACTATTACTGCCCAAAGAAGTCAAAAATTCCTTTACAAGAACATTTTCACAAGGTTTGGAGTTCCCCACTCCATCACCACGAATAATGGGATTCAATTCACTGACTTGACCTTCAGGAATCTAGTGGCCAATCTCAAGATAAAGCACCAGTTCACATTGGTAGAACACCCTCAGGGCAATAGACAAGTTGAAGCTGCAAATAAGGTCATACTAGCCGAGTTCAAACGCCAATTGCAAGAAGCAAAGGCGGCATGGGTAAACGAGCTCCCTCAAGTCTTATGAACATATCGGACAATCCTGCATTCTACAATAAGAGAGTCACTTTTTTACTTGCCTACGGAATGAAAGCTATGATTTCCACAGAAATCACTGAAAAATCACCTAGAGTTATATTTTATAATGAAGGGGCCAATACCTGAACACAAAAGGAAGAGCTCAATCTCCCTCTAAAAGTCTAAGAAAGAACTTGAATTAAAGAGGAAGCTAAAGCTAAGTATGGCCTTAAGGTATAATCAAAAAGTGATCAAATGAAGCTTTTCCGCTAACGACCTCGTCCTAATCCAAAACGACATTAGAGTGCAGCAGTCAAGTGAAGGGAAGCTAGCTGCAAACTGGGAGAGACCTTACAAGATAGTCGAGGTCTTAGGTAAAGGTTATTACAAAGTGTCTGACCTCTTTCTGCGGGAGCTCTCGAGGTCCTGGCACGCATGTAACCTAAGAAAGTACTACAGCTAAGTAGCGCACCTTGTTCCTTGGTGTAATCTTTTTTTCCTAAAAAAGGTTTTTTTTTAATGAGGTTTTAACGAGACACCACAGCAAGGGCTGAGAGTAATACCATTGGTAGCAAACTTCATATAAAGGAATTTTTCATTTATCAATGAAAATTACTATCTTTTCTTCAAAGGTTTCCTATTAAAAATGCATTAATTTAAGCTCGACAAATCGCAAAAATCGTTGCCCGACTTAAAGTGGTCGGTAAGATAAAGCGACGAGGAACAAATTAATGTAAGAAGTTATATAAACAACTCGTGAAAATTGACCTTTATCATAAGGCGGAATAAAAATGAAGTGTAGAAATAACTTAACAAAGTCCGGTTACACAAAGTCAAAACTCCAAAAGGAAACTCATAAATAAAGTATTCAAAAAGCTAATAGCTATTACAAAATAAATTATTCAAAGACCCACAAGTCAGGCCCTTCCAAAACTTATAAAAAACTATGGAAATTAAGAAGTAGTGCCAAATAGAGGATTGAGGTCTTCACCGGTGCTGGAATCTTTACCCCGGGCAAGAGGGGTCGAAGGGTGCACAGAAACCAGCATAGCAGGGATAGCAGCGAAAGACGAAGGAGAAGTCTTAATGTTAATGACCTCAGGCTGGATCTCGGAAGTTGCAAAAGCTAGTCCTATAGTCTTTGGGTCGGGCAGAGGGACTTCCTCCTCATCTTCTAGGGTTGAAACGATCTTCCCATCAACCACTATGTTGTCTTGACCAAATAAGGAAAGATCGACCCTGGGAGCTGATGAGCGGATAATTTATACGCTTTTTGGCACTATTTTTAGTATGTTTTTAGTATATTTTAGTTAGTTTTTAGTATGTTTTCATTAGTTTTTATTTAAAATTCACTTTTCTAGACTTTACTATGAATTTGTGTATTTTTCTGTGATTTCAGGTATTTTTTGGCTGAAATTGAGGGACCTGAGCAAAAATCTGATTCAGAGGCTGAAAAGGACTGCAGATGCTGTTGGATTCTAACCTCCCTGCACTCAAAGTGGATTTTCTGGAGCTACAGAAGCCCAATTGGCGCGCTCTCAATTGCGTGGAAAGTAGACATCCTGGGCTTTCCAGCAATGTATAATAGTCCATATTTTTCCCGAGATTTGATGGCCCAAACCGGTGTTGCAAATCAGCTTCAGAATTCCCGGCGTTTAACGCCGGAACTGGCACAAAAATTGGAGTTAAACGCCCAAACTGGCATAAAAGCTGGCGTTTAACTCCAGAAAAAAGTCTCTACACATAAAAGCTTCTATGCTCAGCCCAAGCACACACCAAGTGGACTCCAGAAGTGGATTTTTACGTCATTTACTCATTTCTGTATACCCTAGGTTACTAGTTCACTATTAATAGGATCTTTTGACATTGTATCTTCACCGGATGACACTTTACACGTTTCTCATTGTATCTTCTACAGCATGAGTCTCTAAACCTCATGGTTGGGGGTGAGGAGCTCTGCTGTGTCTTGATGGATTAATGCAATTACTACTGTTTTTCATTCAATCACGCTTGGTTCTATTATAGGATATCACTTGTTCCTAAACCTGATGAATGTGATGATCCGTGACACTCATCATCATTCTCAACTATAAATGTGTGCCTGACAACCACCTCCGTTCTACCTTAGATTGAGTAGGTATCTCTTGGATTTCTTAATCAGAATCTTCGTGGTATAAGCTAGAATTGATGGCGGCATTCAAGAGAATCCGGAAGGTCTAAACCTTGTCTGTGGTATTCTGAGTAGGATTCAAGGATTGAATGACTGTGACGAGCTTCAAACTCCTGAAGGCTGGGCGTTAGTGACAGACGCAAAAGAATCACTGGATTCTATTCCGACCTGATTGAGAACCGACAGATGAATAGCCGTGCTGTGACAGAGCGCGTTGAACATTTTCACTGAGAGGATGGGAGGTAGCCATTGACAACGGTGAAACCCTACATACAACTTGTCATGGAAGGAGTCTTGCGTGCTTGAAGAAGAAGACAGTAGAAAGGCAGAGATTCAGAAGATAGAGCATCTCCAAAACCTCAACATGTTCTCCATTACTGCAAAACAAGTACTTATTTCATGTTCTTTTACTTTTCATAATCAACCCTGATAATTATTGATATCCTGACTAAGAGTTACAAGATAACCATAGCTTGCTTCAAGCCGACAATCTCCGTGGGATCGACCCTTACTCACGTAAGGTATTACTTGGACGACCCAGTGCACTTGCTGGTTAGTTGTGCGGAATTGCAAAAGTGTGATTGCAATTTCGTGTACCAGGAGCCAGGACTTGGACTTGAGCTTTCAGATTCTCGAATATTTTGTCCATGCCCTCAACCACAAACTCCTGAAGAGAGGTATATTCTTCTCAAGCATTTTTTAACTCCTCCTAGAGGTCAAGCCTTTTCGCATAAACCCGGATATAACTCTCCTCCGCCCTCTTTTTCACACTCCCGACGTCTTAATTCGGGCCTAAGCTTTTTCTAGATCGGACTTTAGCCCGACCCTCTCATCCTACAGCTCCTTTTTTATTTCCTTGAGCTGCTATACCTCAGATCGGACAGCCTCAAGGGAACTTTGGGTAAAACTGAGACAAAGCCGTACATATTCTCACTATTTGGATCCCATTCCAAGCCATAAACTAGAGGTGATTCTGGATAGCCACATCATCCATGATGATACGGCTATGAGAAAGAATGTTTCTCTCACTTCAGGAAAGCCTGTCAAAATCTTTGTCGTAAATGTCCCCACCTTCAGCAACTTTCTGTTTTTTAGGAGGAGGTTCTGAAGACAAAGGAGAAGAGGGGATTGTCGTGCTATCAGAAGGAGATTTAGGAGTGATAATTTGAATAAAAAGAGTAGGGATGATTTTCCTCTGAGATGAAGCACCCGAGTCCACCTTATTAGGTGAAGGGCGAGCGGAAGTACCTCCCGGCCTCCTTATCTTGAAAACCTCTGGCCACGACTGTCTTTTGGGTCTGGCGCAATTCTTTTATAGCCGTAGTCTTGGGAGCCATAGTTTATACAAAAAAGAAACAAAAGGCGTCTTAGTAAAACGAATCATAGGCAAGGAGTCACTAAAGCTAAAGGTTGGAAAGCTACCTAGCTTGGATATAAGCAAACTGGGGTTCCCTAAGAATCTTTTTGTATCCAAGTGAGGAGCCTGGCCCCAACACTCTTGCAACACATTCACAAAACACTTTTCAATTTTCCCTAGATTACCTACACTATACTTGGCTATCACAGGTTCTTTTTGCCAGTACAAGGGAAAGGAAGGTTCATCATTCTCATATAAAAAGAAAGGTCGGGCACCCTCTACGGCTCAAATTTTAAAGAAATAGTTCTTGAAGTCATGAAAAGATTTATCAAAAATGGAAAAAACTTTCCTACCCTGAGCAGCGCGAAAGGAAAACCAAGAAGCCTTCCCTTTCAACCACCCGGGTTTAGTCAAAACAAACAAATAAAAGAAGACCTTAGTAAAAGGTCGGACCTCAAGATCCCGACATAAAAGTTAGAAAAATTTTAAGAAAGCCCAGGAGTTCAGATAAAGTTGAGAAGGGACAACATCACAAGACCAAAGAATATTTGTCTCAAAATCGGTAAAGGAGAGTGAAACGCCTAATTTGGAGAAAAAGCAATCATATGCATAAAAAAGGGTGTTCCGACTTATCTAAGGGAGGAAAACAAACTCTCTCCTCGGGATCGGGTACCATTAATTCATAATTTCTCTTATCTTCTTTGTTCTCAGATATTCTATGGAGCCTACAAAAGACCTCACAATATTTTTTTTAACTATGGGGACACAGGAAAAGACAGAAGCATCTACACAATTTAAGAGGCTAGGGAGAACTTTAGTCGACATATTCAGAATAACAGAGTGCGACATAAAGGCTACACCTACAAATGCAAAATAAAGAAGCCGTTACGAAAAGAGCTCGGACGTCATCCAACACAGGTCGGGCAAAGACAAATAAAACCAATCAATGCAGTTTCAAAGTTCTTCTACATACAGAAAGCGTCAAAATGGTGTCACTCCTATAGTAACAGTAATGATATCATCACATAGTAGCAACACCATTAGGGACAATAAAAATGCAACCAAAAATACAACAAAAAATGGTTTCAAATTACTACAGCTCCACAAAGATAGCAGACACATATCCAAACACTCTACATCAATCTCAATCGATGAAAAAGACCAAAAAGACTTCTTAGCAAAAATAACGCAACAACATTTAAACCAAGTCAGTCAAAGCAACTCCAAGAATAAAAAAAACAAACATATAAGCATCGACACCATTTTATCAGGGACCCCTCAGAACATTCTCAAGTAAATAGAATACAAAGATTATCCAGAAGATAAGATACTAACCTGATAGGGAGAGGGGCACGTCAAACAGCAAATCACAGACGATCCTCTTCGTTAAATGTAAGGCAAGATAAAGAAAATTTTGGGAAAAAGAATCGCAAAGTGAACGACTAAAAGAAATGAGAGAATTTTTGTGGTAACAAAAGGTACTTTGCGAAGAAGAAAGCAATGGAAGATTTTCAGAAATGTGGAAAGGGGGCAGAAGAGCCAAGGCACTTTTATAAGAGACAAGAGGTAAAATGGCCTCATAACTCCTCTTTAAAAACGTGTGTAGATCACAAAGAAACTGCCGCGCAACGTTCGCCTCGCATTAAAGGAAACAACGTTCAAATTTTTGAAAAATAAGTCAAGTACCCGACCTCTAGAAGGTGGAGTACCCGATGTCGAAACAAAAGGCCACGAATTGCTTGAGCTCGACCTATTGAAAGCTCAGGACTCAAGCAGGAGCACTGTTCATGTCATGGCACAAACAAAAGAACCAGACCCAATAAGGATAAGAGAACCAACTTAAAAAGGAGGTCTCTGACCTGTACCCGACCTATTCAAAGAGGTCAGACACCGCAAAGGAGTACATCTCTACTTGCCCAAACAAGTAACTGCCTCCACGGATCTCTCCCGCGATCTCTATCTTCCCCTAAAAGATAGATTCTAACAAATTCTCAAGATAAAGGAAACAGTTATCCATCAAACAAAATGGAACTACTCCAACAAAGGTGGCTACAAGCTCTACTATAAATATACTGACACTCTTTAGGTTTAACTTATGTTCTAATCTACTAAAAATCTGTCTAAAGCCCTTGCTAACTTAAGTATCGAAGTCTCTTGTAGGTACCACCCCACCTCCTCATGAGGAACTCGGACAGTGGCACCCCGGCACAAGAACAAGTCGGATGCTGCCTTACAAGGAGTCTGGACCTTATTTAAGCCCAAATCAACATTTTAGGTAACTCGCAAAACAATAACTAACTTTTAATTAAAAAGAGTCTGACCAAATTAATCTTCTCTAGTGGATTCATCCGAATGAAAGTGCACAGTAAATACTTACCTTTTCCTTTTGAACATCCTCCCATGTAAAGTAAACGAAAAAAAAGACTTGTAAGCTTTGATTTATATCTTCGTTTCATCCTTCCAAGTAATCATTAGTCTATCCCCTTGATCAATCAGATCCACACGAAAGAAAGCCTGAAAACTAACACCCTTAATCAACCTCTCCACATGTGACTTATTGCTTTTGGTTTCACTTGGATGATACAAGATCCAATCATTGCCCCTTGCTCATCAATTTGGAAAGGGAGAGAATTAGAACTAAAAGAAGATTCAGGTTTGAAAAGCACTGGTATGATAGAGAGGAGGTATTTGTAATTGTTAAATAGGGTTGGAACTTAGAAGTTGAGGGCTCTCCTATGTTTAAATTTGCTGCAAAGTAAAATTACAAGCATAGATTGGTTGATTGGATAAAATCAGTAGCTTCAAACTCTAGGCAATAAAATCGAAGTATACAAATGGAGCTAGAGGAAGAGAATGGAAAACGGGTGGATGTGGATGGCATAGTAATCAAATTATTAGAGGATAAGTTAGAGGAGAATTTTGAGCAAGAAGAACAGTTTTGGAAGGAGAAATCGAGAGCATAATGGCTAAATTGGGGTGACAAAAACACACAGTTTTTTCACTCTAAATTTCAATCAAGATGCTAGAGGAATAAAATTCAAGAACTCGTTGATGAAAGTGGTAAGGTGGCCTCGGATCAGCAAGGAATTGTTGCTGTAGCCCAGAAATATTTTGTTAATATTTTCATCTCGGTTAACCCAAAGAAGCCTACTAAAGTTCTTAAGGAAATTTCTACAAAGATGGATGATAATACAAATCAGATGGTCACTAGACCAATACAAAAAATAGAGATAAAATCAGCCATAATTTCCATTAATCCGTTCTTAGCTCTGAGTAACGATGGCTTCACAGGAAAATTTTTTCAGTTTTATTGAAAGCTGATTAAGAAGGATGTGATATATGTAGTCAAGAGTTTCTTCTCAGGAGGTAAATTGTTGAAAGCTTTCAATCATACAAATATTTGTCTTATTCCAAAAATTATAAATGCTAATCCTATGAAGTAAGTTAGGTCAATCAAACTCAACAATGTATTTTATAAAATCGTTTCAAGATTTTAGTGAATAACTGCAAAGTATGATGAACAAGGTATAAGTGATACTCAGAGTGCCTGCATCAAAGAAAGATCGATTATTGATAACATTCTAATTCTGTACGAGTTTATACATTTTTTGAAAAATAAGAGTTATGATGACTATGATTTGGATTTTAAGCTTGACATGAGTAAGACTTATGACAATGTTCAGTAGGCTTTTTGTGTAAGAGATTATGAACAAGATAGGTTTTTGCAAAACGTGGATGACTGGATCAAAGAATGGATAATGATGATTTTTTTACACCGTTACTGTGGAAGGTTGACCTCATGGTTTCTTCAAACCATATAGAGGCTTATGTTAGGGTGATCCTCTCTCTCTCCCTATCTATTTTTATTAAGCACAGAAGATCTTTCTTGTCTACTCACAAAAGAGAATGGAGGCTAGAGTTTTCTAGTTTTAAATTGAATCCTAGATGTCCTAAGGCCAACCATTTATTTTTTGTGGATGACTCTGTCCCTTTTAGTAAGTTGACAGTAAAAGATTGCAAAAGTTTGTTGAAGATTTTACAAGTCTATGAAGAGGTAAGTGAGCAGGTTGTGAATTTAGACAAAGTCTTCGATATTTTTTAACAAGAATATTCCTCCAAAAATCTGAGATCATCTGGTTGCTCCACTATCTGTACTACATGTTGGCTATTAGAATAAATATCTAGGCCTTTTAGTAGTGATTAACAAATAAAAAAGGGAGACTTTTAATTATATTAAGGATAAAGTACTTAAAAAGCTACAGCACTGGAAGATGGTCATCGGCTAATGGTAGAGAGTTATTGATTAAAGCAGTGCAACTGCAATACCTATTTACACACTAAGCTATTTTAAGTTTCTTGAGACTTTATAAAAAAAAATTTAAAGGCAACTATGTTATTTTGGTGGGGGATAAAAGAACACAAAGAAAAAATTACAATGGGTTAATTGGCAAATTACTTGTAGACCAAAAAGTCAAGGTGGGTTAAATTTCAAGGACTTCGGGGCATTCAACTTGGCTATGTTAAAGAAACAAGAATTGAGATTGATTTTTCGACTTCACTCTGTAATTCACAGAGTCTATTAAAACAAATATTTTAGGCATTCAAGCTTCATACGTGTAGAATCAGTAATAATCCTTCTTGACCTGGAAAAGTGGTCTTGAGGGCAGAAGGGCTTTGGAAAAATGTATTTTTTGGAGGATAGGAAGGGGACATTCAGTAAAAATTATAGAGGACAATTGAATAAAATAATTACAACCAAATAAAATTCAGTTTCTCTACAACACACACAGTCGACCAGTTTGGATTTCTAAACTCCTACTACCAAACATAAATTTGAATAAAGCATTCTACATTAACATATCTTGTGATTCAAACAATTATAAATATAAGCATTATTGAAGGGAAAGATGTTGTTCTCCGAGACTAAGGAGAAGAACGAAAGCTACTCGGTTGCCTTTGGGTATTTATTGGCCTTCCAGCTTTGTCATGCTCCAGTTGAGTTCTTGTCGGAACACTATAGAAGAAAGGAAGTTTGAAACACAATCTGGAATTTAAAATGTCAGTTCAAAATTAAAACATTTCTCTGGAAGGTGATACATGACGAATTACCAGTTAAAGAAAGATTACATACCATACTCAAATCGAGTGAGTTTAATGTGCAATCAATGTGAAGTAGCAAGTGAATCAACCATTCACCGTTTCACCCCAGTACCTATATTCAACGAATGTATGGAGAAAAACAAGCTTGCACTAGACAAATCAAGAAATGGAACACATGAAGATGGTGGTTATGGTCTTAAAAATAGCTCCAAGGAACCTTAAAAGCCAAAGAGATAACCCATTTTGCAACAACACTCATATGACAGATGTGGAAGATGAAGAGGAACTTGAGACTCTTTGAAGCAAAATTCAATATCCCCAAGAGGTAGTAACTATTGCAAGATCTAAAGCTTCTAAATTCGCGACAGTCATCCATTGACGACGCATTTTTATCGCCCTTTTCTGATTCACTTTACTCTTTCCTCTTCTTCAAAAATCAATTATTTTCTTTCTTAAGGTATTTTCTTTTAGATATTTTTTAATTGATTAAAAATATCTATTTTTAGTCTTCGGTATAAGTTCAATGCGAATATCTCATTTTATTGTAATAATAAAATTTATCTTTAAAAAAAATTGAAGAGAGTTAAGTTTTCAAAACTTTTCTTTATTTTAAATTCTTTTTAATATAATTTTCTTATAAAATCAAGTATGTTAGGTTCATATTAAAAGTCAATTGTAAAATTAGCATTTGTATATAATATATGTTGAAATATAAAATAAACATTACAAATGAATTAAACTATACGTAGTGTATATATATTTTTATAAAATTTATATAAAAGAACGAAAAAACATTTGTTTCAATAATTGTTTGTTACCCCAAAAATTAAACCTTACCCATCAATAAAAACATTTACTTTGTGCTCTACTTTCTCCAAACCATTGGGTTACAAACTTGCATCCTTTTACACACTTGCAATCAAGGAAGCAAATGTGAGTTGGCAAAGGAAAGGGTTATTGACGCAGCAATGAGTGAAGAGTGTGGTGGTGCAGTATATAAATGGCCGAATGGAGAACACCCCAAAACGACAACGCTCTTATTCACGCTCTGTCCTCTCTCCCAATTTTCTTCCTTCTTTCCTTCAACGTAGAGAACACACACTCTCTCACTCGCGAAGCTCACACTCAAAAACTTACATTTCCTCCAACCAACTGTAAAAATATCCACACGATCACTCATATAAAGCACATTCCATAATTTTATATTTTCACAAATCCCGGACACAGTAGAGAGACAGAGAACGGGGGAGGGGGATAGTTTCTCTATACGGTGATGGCGGTTTCAGGTTCCGACGTGGCGGCGCTGTACACGCTGCTTTCAAATTCGATGAACGTCGATCAACGCCTCCGTGGCCCCGCCGAAGAAGCACTTGCGCAATCGGAGTCTAGGCCCGGCTTCTGCTCCTGCCTCCTTGTAATTCCTCTTTCTTTCTCTTTCTTAGGGTTTCGATGATTGAACTTCGCATTGTTTCTGAGAGTTTCTATTTTTCTTTGATGGAACTGCAGGAGCTGATTATGGCAAAGGATTTGGCGTCGCAAAATGACGTGAGATTGATGGCCACCTTATACTTCAAAAACAGCGTTAATCGCTACTGGCGGCACCGCCGTGATTCCTCGTGAGTCATTTCTTTTTATTTTTCCTCTTACACTAATGGTTGATTTTTAGTTAGTATTTGGATTAGGTTACTTTTTGTGTTGAGGCTTAGGGTCAATGCATGTCTGTAGCTGATATTCAAAATGCTGCTGAATGTGTTATTCTTCTAAGGATGTAGACTCTATTTTGGCTAGTACGTGGATGGGAATGAAACTTCATTTTTATTTTCAGTGGGATTAGCAATGAGGAGAAAACGCATCTGAGGCAGAAGTTGCTGTTATACTTGAGAGAAGAGAATGAACAGGTGCTTGTTGTTTACTTTTTCTTTGCTGGCTATGATTTGTGAATTTATTGATAAGGCGTAGTCTTACTTCTATTTACTTTCATTTCTGTCAAATGCAGATTGCTCAAATGTTGGCAGTGCTCATCTCCAAAATTGCACGCATTGATTATCCTAAAGAATGGTACTTTCGGTATTTATTTGCTCTAAACAATTCTGCAATTGCAGTTTCATCACCCACTCTCATCATGTTTTTTATTTTTGTTTAATTTTTTTTTAGCTGGGTTTATGGCCATAAGATATTTTTTTTCTCTTGTGGGTTTCCTAAGTTGTTTTTATTATACATTCTTAATATTTGTACAAAATAAGCGTTAGCTTTGTGGAGCATTATCAACATGCAATGCAAAATTGCTTTTTTCGCTACTTATCTCTATTAATTTTTTTGCTTTTGTGTTTGATTCATTTGATTTAAACATTTCATTATAAAGAAATATATATCAATGTACTAGTTTTAATGACTTCTCAGGCCAGACATCTTTATGGTATTATCACAACAGCTTCAATCAGCAGATGTTCTTGCCTCCCACAGAATATTTATGATTCTGTTTAGGACTTTAAAGGAGTTGTCCACAAAACGCCTTACTTCTGACCAGCGAAACTTTGCTGAGGTGTGGTTCCTTCTGTCCTTTTCTTCCAGATTTTGCTTGCTTTGATTTCACAATGTTTGCTTCTTTGTATGTTGAGAAACTTCAAACATGCCTGAGACAGTGACATGCAAACCTGAATAACTCACTCTACTAAGATCTTGTTTTATCAAACGAAAAATTTTTAATAGCTGTTATCCGTGTAATGAGATATTGATCACAGACGTATGTTCAACGTCACACCATCATGCATACCCATGGTTTTCATACTCTATTTTGACTTATATCTTTTCTTACAAGCCTAGGTTGAGGTTCTTTTGGATGGGTTGTGGAAGGTTCAATATAGGTATTTCATGCCTCTATGGCTTGTTTCAAAAGACTTTTGATATAGCCACCTTAAATGGCTGAGTCCCAACTATCTGTTACTTCTTAGGTAGCTTTAAGATCTGTAGGAGTTGATTTGTGTTTTGTTCGGGAAGGGATGTGTATCACTCAATCAGTGCGTTTTCAAATTTCAGGCATTTCTGCATGGGAGTGTGACTCATTGCTTTATGTGGATCTTTTCTTGAATTTCAACTAATAGATTGGAAGTTTGGTGCTGACTGTGATAGAGTAAGAGAAACTTTTAAGTGTTCGTAAATCTAATAGAATCCTTACAAGAGAATGACGAACTAGAATTCAGTGCATATGTGGTCTTGAGTAAATCCTGAGGGTGTCCAACTCCAATGGTGTATGTTGCATGTTTTATTTTTATTTCGTTCGAGACAAAACTTGTGGTCTATCTATCTACAACAAGCTAGATAAAAAAGTAGTTAAAATGCCATTGGCATCTTGAGTTTTTTGCCCATTATTTTCCTTTTTGTTAATATATTGCAGCTTTTATATCCATGTCCTATATGTGTTTGATAATCCTTTTGTGTGTGTGCGTGTGTGTGCATTCGTGCACATTGTGTGGGTGCCTGGTTTGCTGCGCGAAGGTGTGCTTGACTTATAGGTGGCATGTATCCATGCAAGTTGTTCTACTTTTGAATGGATCTTGATGAGTTAGCAACTTTGATAAGCTGTGTAGAAATGTGTGAAACAGATCATCATTATGTATCAAGTATAAAAGTTAATGTGTTTGAAATGGTTCAACTACTAGATTATATGCTTGTTTCAATACGCTTTTTGTGATTAATTTATTTGAAGTGCTTTTGTTAGTTTAGTGTGTTTGAATGAGCATCTGTACAAGAAATATTGTATGTCCACTTTTTATGTTTTGATAAAGAATGTCCACTTAATCATACAAAGAAGAAAGCCGTGCCTTTTGAGCTCCCTAGAGAGTGAAGTCTTAAACTTCTATATTTGATTGTTTTTATCTTATGTAAAAACTGGTTAGCAATCTTGATAGGAAAATGCTGAATCCTTTAAGGAAAAGGTACAGAATGTGACTAGGACAATATGGTATTATATATAATGTATGCACTTCATGATATATAAATGCATTTCTTTGCTGGTTTAGATGAATTTAGAGAAACTTGGAGGTACTAGGTAAAAAATAAAAGCTTCTATGCATAACTACATTACATACCTAGCTTGAAAGAAGCATGAGTTGTGTGTGGTGTAAGTTACAGCTTCCATTGGTTCCTTCATAAATTATTCTTTTTATGTATTACTATGTTACTAAATCCTATTTTTATTTAGCCTGTAATATTCCAGTCTTATGAGTTATATCATATATGGTCTAACTACTAGGCACTGTGATTGTTTTCTTCCCCTAATGCTTGCATCTTCAAGTTCTGCCTAAAATCTGCATTTGATTGACTATATATTTTTAGATTAAGATGAATATTTAGCAACCTGTCCTTATGCTAAATACTAAAGTATTCAACTGATTCCTTTGGCAGATATCATCCCATTTCTTTGATTATAGCTGGCACCTATGGCAAAGTGATATGCAGACAATATTGCATGGTTTCTCATCTCTTTCTCAATCCTATAATTCAAATCCTGACGATCAGCATCATGAACTTTATCTTACATGTGAGAGATGGTTGTTATGTTCAAAGATAATACGGCAATTAATTATTTCAGGATTTCAAAGCGATTCAAAGTGTTTTCAGGTAATTATCGGGTTCATTTTATGTCATCATCCTCTAGTAATATATCTATCTTGAAGTTTTTAGTACCCTTTCTTCTTTCTACTTTTCAAATCAACCAATCCTAAAATGAAGGTACTAAGTCTGATGTTACTATTTTACAGGAGGTTCGGCCAGTCAAGGAAGTCTCACCTGTATTCCTAAGTGCACTTCAGTCTTTCCTTCCATACTGTGAGACTTCTATATCCCATCTCATTCGTGTATATTCTTGGGTTTAAGTTAATATCAGCAACTACATGATCCCATTTTTTTTAAAATGAAAACATCTAGAATAGTTTGTTTCTTAATTGAGTCATTCCAGCACACAATAGCATGTTAAGCAATGCTCATGTACATTGTTATACAGTGATGATGCTAATTTAGTCTTTTCATCATAGCTATTTAACTGGGACTTTATAATCCAAACTTGGTGTGGAATATGCAAATACTTTTTACTTAATTGATATTGGTATGAAAATTTCGTGTAGTTATGGTGGATTTGTTGCTTTTCAACTTTGTATCATACCTCATTAGATAAAGATTGGATGTGCTTAATAAATAAATAAATGTTGCCAAGAAAAATGAATTAGGAGTCAAGGCATACTTCACTGATAATATTGGCAATGCATAATTGACAATATATCTGCTTTCTCTTTAATCTAGGGTAACGACATTGTAAACTAAGTTGGATAAGCATATTAATCAGTTATCATGTTAATTAATTTATCTTTTACTTTCAGTGCCTAGAGTCCATTTGGATAACATCACTTATGATTTATGCATAATTTTTCTGTTCTGTATGACTATATCTCATAACTTCTCAAACCATCATGTTAAATGCTTTTTCAGAAGATAAAATATCAAACTTTTCCACATGCACTTGCAAATACTCAAAAGAAGCACTTGTGTAATCACTATATAAATACTAAATAATTTATTTAAATTCTTTCTGAGAATTTCCTTTCTCATGAGTGCTTAAATAAGCTTGTTATTCAGACAGGTCCTTAGAACCGCAACTTCTTAGGCATTAGCTTTTGCCTTTTCTCTCCTCCTTTTTGTTGTTTTTGAAAATAGCAATGAACAGATATATGCTTTGTAGTGAGATACCATGCCAAAATGTTGACCCCCCCCCCCCCCTCTCTTTTAAATGGGACACTTTATGACATCTATTTCTCATATTTATCGACTTCCTCTACTTTTATTGCATGTGAAATGTTAGCTTATTTACTTCTGGTGGTTGTTGGAAATAATAATGAATATATATATGCGTTGTAGTTGGATTCCTTACCAAAAAGTTGAACCCTGAAATTGGACCCTATATGACATCTCTGTTTCATATTTATCGACTTTCTCTACTTTTGTTGCACCAGAAATGTTAACTTATTTCTTCCTTGTAGTCTAACTATACATGTCTTTGTTTGCAGATTCATCTTTTGAAAAGAAGTATCCCAAATTTTGGGACTTTGTAAAGAGGGCTTGTACCAAATTGATGAAAATTTTAGTTGCCTTTCAGGGCAGACATCCTTATTCATTTGGCGATAAATTTGTGCTTTCCTCAGTTGTTGACTTCTGTTTAAATAAGATAACAGATCCTGAGCAATATGTGTTGTCATTCGAACAGTTTCTCATTCAATGTATGGTAATGATTAAGAATATCCTGGAATGTACGGAATACAAGCCAAGTTTTACTGGTAGGGTGATGGATGAAAATGGAGTTACACTGGAGCAGATGAAAAAAAACATTTCCAGTGCTGTCGGTGGTATTTTGACTTCCCTTTTGCCCAATGAACGGATAGTCCTCTTGTGTAATGTGTTGATAAGAAGGTATCCACTATTTAGATCCGTCCAGGCTTTATTAGTTTGCTGTGTTTGGTCTTGTACTTTAGTTTATACATGTTAGTTTATGTGTGATATCCACTATTTAGTCCTTCTAGGCTTTATTAGTTAACCAAGGTGCAGTGTCTGACCTAAATAATTGCTTCCAAATATGTTGAGAGTTTGGAAAGCTACACTAAATAGATAATTCTTCTTTGATTGTTCTTTTGCTTCTTCTAGATATTTTTGTTGTTGTTGTGGACATTGATAAAAAGATGTTGCTATATTCATATATGTGACTTCAATATGCTTCAAAACAAAGATGTTGCTCCTTTCAAATGCTCTTTATCCATGCCACAGGTATTTTGTTCTGACAGCAAGTGATTTGGAGGAGTGGTATCATAACTCTGAGGCTTTTCATCATGAGCAGGATATGATTCAGTGGACGGAAAAACTAAGACCATGTGCTGAAGCTTTATACATTGTATTGTTTGAAAATTATAGCCAAGTAGGTGACATTCAAAATCAAGGTGTCTTGTATTCTCTTGTGATATTTCAATCATTGACATAGATTAATATGGTTCTTTGTTGTGACTTAAACTTTAGCTGCTAGGCCCTGTTGTGGTCTCTCTTCTCCAAGAGACTATGAATAATTGCCCAACTTCAGTGACGGAAATTACTCCAGTGTTGCTTCTTAAAGATGCTGCTTATGGAGCTGCTGCTTATGTTTATTATGAACTCTCGAATTATCTGAGCTTTAAAGACTGGTGAGTCTGAAGTTATTGGGGTATGTGTAAATATCGTTCTGATTATTGGCGGCACATCCACTGTTTCCTTTCACCTGCCATCATTCACACAAGATAATTTCTTTCAATTATCCACTTCATTTATTTACGTTTATTATTATCCACTTGAACTTTTCTGTTTTTCGTTTGGTTGTTTTCTGTTCTATTTGTTTATGTAGGAGCATACCTCATCTTCTTTCTCTTTGAAGTTTTTCTGTTCATGTTCATGAATTTACATTGCCAAAAAATTATATGCAAATTAAAAAATTGCTGATAACAAAGTGATCATTACCTTGAGATCTAAGTGGATTTTGTTAATTTATATAAAAGGTTTATTTCATATTTTATTATTGATATTGATACTTTCTCCTTTTAAGGCTTTGATTGGAGAATAGAGTACTCTGATAATGACTCTGGTCTCTTCTTTTTAACAATATACTTGTAGGTTTAATGGTGCTTTATCCCTCGAGCTCTCAAATGAACATCCCAATTTGCGTATTATTCATCGGAAAGTTGCTATAATTCTTGGGCAGTGGGTTTCTGAGGTATATAATTTATTGTGCTGCTCTATGGATGAACTAAATATTTGATGCGTGACTTTCTTTCACAGCCTGATTATTGTGATATGAAATTCAAAAACATTTATATATTAAAAAATATTATTGTATAAGTTATGAAGTTTTATGGCAGTAAATTTACTTATTTTCTTTATGTCTTAAACCTTAAAATAAAAAACAAAAGCCATTTGTACTTACTATATTGTTGTTGCTTTTCTCTACTTCATAGGTTAAAGAAGATACAAAAAGACCTGTGTACTGTGCTTTAATCAGATTGTTACAGGGAAATGACTTATCTGTCAGGGTATGTTACAGCTTTCTATTCCTGCTGTCGTTATTTATGCTCTTTCTGCTAAGTCACTGTTGTTCCTAATTATCAGTTTTCCTATTTATACCACTTTTAGCTTGCAGCTTGTCGATCCTTGTGTTTACATATTGAAGATGCAAATTTTTCAGACAGGGAGTTTGTTGATCTTCTCCCTATCTGTTGGGACTCATGTTTCAAGCTGTTTGATGAAGTTCAGGAATTTGACTCAAAGGTAAAACCTATTGATAGGAAACATTTCCCAGTTTTCGGTAGGGAGCAAAAAGTCATCGAGTCTATTTTTGATGAAGTTGTAATGTGGAGAATGGAGGGTAATAACCTATGAAAGCACGGACATGAGATGCCACGGGACACACGGACACATCAATTTTAATTTTTGATAGAGATGGGGACATAATATTTTATCAATCATGCTATGTATACACTAAAAATCAGTCACCCATATAAAATACTTGTTGAAATACAAAATACATTGAAAGTGTGTGAAAAAACACATGTATTTATACACAAATATAAGATGGATGATTTTTGTGTACATGTAGACAAAATTTAATAGTATTTTGATATTTTATTGATATTAAAGTTCAAAGTAAGTTTTTAATATTTTTAATTTCTTTTTTAATTATATAAAACATTTTAGATCATTTTTGTATTGATAATTTATAATACCTATTATTTATAAACTCATTTCAAGAGTATAGGATAAGAATAAAGTTGGACACATTTACACATTATTATTATTTGGGTGTGTCTAAGCATGTTTGAATTTTTTTATTTTTTATTAAGATACAGTTGGACATAAAAGACGTGTTGCACGAGTGTCATGTTTGAAATGTGTCCAACACTTGAAGACGACAACTAAATGAAGTGTCCATGCTTTATAGTAATAACCTTACTTGGTTGGACCATTTAAACTTATGGAGAGGGAAGGATTGTGCTGTGAAAGCATTCCCCTCTGCTCTTCAACTTTGTTTTCCCTTCACATTGGAGAGTGTGGAGTTGATTCATTGTTGATGATGCGGTAGTGTGTGTTTCTATGTATTGCTTCTCTCTTCAGTATTACCACATTCATGGTGTGAAATGGAGGCCATTGCCAAAGAAGAGAGCTGCATGCTTTAATTATGAAATAGATTCTTGGTACCACTGATCATTGAGTGAGAGCAAAAACTAGTTACGCAAGCACAACAAGTGAATTTGTTCTGGAAGAGTCTAATGATGTGATGTTGGAAGATATACTGAACAGCGTTCTGTGTAGAAGGGATACGCAGCAGAGGCTGATTGATTCTCTGGCAAGTGTTCTTGAAACGTGCCTCACTCAAGGCATGTTCCTTCTCTTTGGGCTAAGGCACATGATGTCCAACTGCCTTGAGCATGAATTCAAGGCTATTAATAACTAAAGCTAGTGAAAGAACTCAGCATGCATACATTTGGTTGTGGTTTAATACCAAATATACATTGTTGGCATTCAACTTCTTTTTAACTTAGAATGCTGGCACATGTTAAAACATAGTACTTGTGAATTATAATTTGACCTGAATTTGTTCTGGATATTTAGTCCAGTTGGTGAAATCATGTTCTTTTTAAATGTTTCTCCAGGTCCAGGTTTTGAATTTGATTTCCACCCTTATCCTTCATGTTAGTGAAGTTATTCCATTTGCAGAAAAGTTGGTTCAATTTTTTCAGAAGGTACATAAGAGAATCCTATGTTTTGTTTTTTCTACTTATTAGTGTTATACATTCAATACTTGGCTGTCAGTATTTAAGTAAAATGTGAATAAGATTTTTATTTCGAGAATAAGTATGTGATAGGGACTTGGGTAAGTAGCCCAAGTCCTATGTTGAGTAGGGATAATTTTTTTTTCCCCTTCCTTTTATTTGTCCCCTTCTCCAAATTTTGGTGCAGGTGAGTACCCAAATGCTACCTGAGAAAACTGGGGGGGGGGGGGGGATGACCAAAAGGGCTATTAATGGTTTAAACATGGATATGATTCCTGATAGAGCACTATGGCACACTTTAATCCATGTAACTGATCTCACTTAGTGGACTAGGCTTAGTTGTTATTGTTGGATAAGTTATCCCAATGAATTTAGGGTTATGATATATGTACAGAGCACTTCAGGAACTTAATCCAGAATAGTTTTCCAAGATGTTGAATATTGATTTCGAATGCTAGATTAAGCATAAATCTAAAAACATTTCAATGGCAATGTTCACCTCTTAGTTGTTTGCCTTTTGCCCGTGTCTGCTGATGTTATCCATGTAGCTAAAGGTAAACATATAGCTTATCAAAATGAATTTATCTTCTCTATTGCTCCTATTTTGCAAGGTCTGGGAAGAATCCTCTGGTGAAAGTTTGCTGCAGATTCAGCTTCTTGTTGCTTTGAAAAACTTTGTGGTTGCACTTGGTTACCAGTCACCCATTTGCTACAGCATATTATTGCCAATTCTGGAGAATGGAATTAATATTAATAATCCAGATGAACTGAATCTCCTAGAAGATAGCATGCTGGTAATAACGCTGTCTTGTTCTTATTAATTAAGATGGGTATGATTTTTGTGCGAGAATGTCATGATAATTCAACTCCATAACCTTTCAGTTATGGGAGGCCACACTTTCCCATGCCCCGTCAATGGTGCCTCAATTACTGCCAAATTTTTCACGCCTTGTGGATATCATGGAAAGAAGCTTTGACCATTTAGAGGTTAGATTTTTCTCCATACTATAATAATATTTTGACTAAAAGAATCTGTGTTCAGGAGAATGATAGAGTCTGCATTAGTGATACTGATAGTGAGTAGTGACAATAGAATGAAGTGTTCATTTAGTAAGTTAGCTAGATGGGTTGCAGCATCTATACTTGAGGTAATTTACATGGTGTACAAATATTTAAATTAGTTAAAAGATATTTCCTTTGATTTCCCTGCTTGCCATCTCTTCTTCTGTACCTCTTAAATATTTTTAGACCACTATAAAGTTGATTTGATTGCTTGGTGAATCTCTGGCTTCCGAACTTAGTTTGTTAGGTTTGAAACTCAAACAGGTAAAACTACTCTTGGTTTCTACTTTGTACCAAATTAAAAGGTCTTAGTGCAATATAATATATATATATGAAGTTAATCAATGTATTTTTCGGTCATCTACTTCACATCAAACTTAATTGAGATGAAGTTAATGTTGTTAATACTAAATATTCATTCAGCTATTGATTTCATGGAAAGGTGTAAAAACTTCAGTCACTGCCATCGCTCTGATTATTATAATTTCTGTATTTATTTGTTTGATAACTACTTTGGTTCGTGATCTATTCTTGATGAGTCATTGTTTTAGTTACTCCAACCATAATGGCCAATTGTTCTTGATATAATTATAATAAACGTGTTTATTTTATTTGTATGTTATTTCTCTTTGACGAATTTCAGGTTGCAGTAAACATAATTGAAGATTACATAATTTTGGGTGGAAATGACTTTCTGAGCATGCATGCTGCAAATATTGCTAAAATTCTTGATTTAGTTGTTGGAAATGTTAATGACAAAGGTCTTCTTTCAGTTCTACCTGTCATTGATATCTTAATACAGGTATGTTTTTCCCATATTGACAAATATAGTTTCAATATATTGTGGAAGTTTGGGCAAGTCTTGAACCCATTCCCATCTAACTGATGGGAGATTAAACTAACCACTAGATGAGTGCATTACTTGCTTATTATTTCAAGGTTAGTTGTGAATGGTGAAGCATTGAGATTTTAGTACATGGCTATGTAGTTTGTAGCTTCCTGCTCTGTTTCCCACAAGCTTGCATATGGACTAGTCTCAGTCTTTGGTGGTTGCTTAAATAGTTTGATATTGGACCAAGATGATAACCGGGGAATTTAACTATGACTATTGTGGTTGACATTCTTAGCACATAGAAGGTTTGTCATTGGAGCTATTAATAATGGACCATTTGAAGGGTTTAGGATTGATTCAAAAGGGTGTTACGGTTCCATCTTCAATTTGCAATAACTTCGTTATAAACAATTTAACTTCAAATTTAGCCTGCTAAAGTTTGTGTTAGAGAACTATTTCGGTAAGTGATTTGTTTTAACTGATATCTACATCCCTAAATGGATATTATAAATGGCTGTTTGTGTCTCGATTTCCAGTGCAAGGTTATCAATAGTGGATAGCAGCTCATTGGTTGTGAAATTTCCGCTACACAATAGTGCTATTGCGCCGATAAAGTGGATATTTGACGACCTTGAGAGGAGATCAAGGTATCAATAGCGGATCGTGGCTCATCGCGTTTTGCCAAGTTTCTGCTACGCAATAGCGCTATGGCATGTAGCGGATATTTGACTATGCAATAGCGCTATGGCACTGATGTAGCGGATATCTGACAACTTTGTACCCGTGCAGTAGGGATGGCAAAACTCCCCGAGATGCGGGGATCCTTGTGGGGACTGCCCCGAATGGGGATTCAACTGTGGGGAATTTTCCTTGTGGGGATGGGGATGGGAGACAAAATTCCCCCGAGGCAGGCGCAGGGACCCAAGCGAGGATCCCCGCCCCGTCCTTGCTAATCGCCAAAATTAATAAATTTACTGAATTTTTTTTAATAGTTTATTTCTCATATATGTTTTTTAGTCTTTTCACACACACACATATAAACCCAAAACTCCTAACCCTCATTTGCATAACCCTTCTTCAATTCATAGATCCTTACGCTGTCCATACTCCATCTAACCTTTCTGCAGTCACCCCCTCGCCACTCTCCCTTCTCACCGTATCGTCACACCTCATCGTGCCATCACCCTCATTGCGTCGTGCTCTCTATTTGCGGCATTCCTTTCCATAACTCTGTCGTCGTGTCCATTCTCCTTTCTGTTGCCGGGTTTCCCACCTCGTCCACTACTATGTCCTCTGGCTTGCCGTTGCGTCCCCCCACTGTCATTTTGAAAGAAGTCACCATCTTGTCGTTTAGACTTTTTGTATAAAATCTTACTATTTTTGTATAGGATGGATACTTGCAGCTCTATTCATATGGAAATTAATAAATAGTTAGAACTATCAGATAGATGGGGAATGGGGTCTCCGCGGGGAATAGAGCCCTGTGGGGAATGGGGATGGGGAGCAATGTTTCCTCACGGCGGGGAACGAGGATGGAGACAGAGACGGGGAACAAATCTGAGGGCGGGGATGGGGAGCAGGGAGGTATACCCCGCCCCCGCCCTGCCCCGTTGACATCCCTACCGTGCAGGACCATTGTCTAATTATTTGGTCTCAGTTGGATTAGAATTTAGTTTCTTGTTGTATTTGATTTAAAATCTCAAAACAATTTATCTTGATTCCCCCCTTTACAGTGTTTTCCTATGGAAGTGCCACCGCTCATTAGCAGTACCTTACAAGTAAGTAGTTGTATGCTTGTTGAATAAATAGGATTTTGCGTTCAACTCACCTTGGTACTAATATGGACATGTTTTAATCTGTTGTTTCTTTTTTATTTCAGAAATTAATTTTAATATGTTTGAGTGGAGGAGATGACCGAGATCCTTCTAAAACATCTGTCAAAGCATCTTCTGCTGCCATCCTAGCAAGGCTTCTGGTGATGAATACAAACTCACTTGCCCAATTAGCATCAGATCCATCTACTTCTCTACTCCTTCAAACAGCGTCTATCCCTGTTCAAGAAAATATACTTCTTTGTCTGGTTGACATTTGGGTCGACAAGGTTGGTGTTGTTAAGCTATAATATGACTAATTTTGTTTGGTTTTAAATAACTGGATTATTTGATACTCCGCAAGTCTGAAACTGTATTGTGTTTGGTTTTATATCAAAGAATTACTTAATACTCTACATGTCTGAAACTGTAATATGATTTATATTTGTTTGGCTTTGATGTTTATATGAGAATGTATATTTCTGCAGAACAATCATCATGTTTGAATTTCATAATCTTCTGCATTTTTAATACAATTTCTCTCTTTTCATTCAATACCATAAGAATAGGGTAGGAAAAACAACAATTGGTATTTCTGAACAGTGATGACTTTAGCCAATATTTGGACATAATTATTTCATTTGGTCCTATTGATTATGTTGTATCCTTAATTTATTGTAAATTTACATTTTCAATTTTTTCAGGTAGATAATGTTTCTTGCATCCAGAAGAAGACAATTGGCTTAGCCCTATCAATAATTCTGACATTAAGGCTACCTCAAGTCATTGACAAACTTGATCAAATTTTGAGGTACTAATATAGTGAACATCATAAACATGTGTTAATGCGAAGTAAATGACTATTTGTTGTTTTGTGCAGTGTTTGCACTAGTGTAATTCTGGGAGGAAACAGTGACTTGACTGAGGAAGAATCCAGGTTAGTTTTTTGCGTTTTGTTTTTATCTTTTTCTTTTCCTAAAAAGATTTAAACTTTATAACCTAATATGTCTCTTGCACTTCATGTTTAATAATTGAACTTGGACTCGATCTGAGTTCGGTTTTACTTTCATACGAGGATATATTACTCTTCCTATTAGAAGTGGGAACGGTTTTGAAGGCAACTCTAGAATTTAGAAATTGAGGGGTTGTCCCTGTTATTATATGGCTTTTGGTCATGTTTTACTATCATATAATTCTTTACGTCTGATGTAAATAACAGTGGTGTTATGAGCTCCAGTACATCTCCTGATGATGGCAATATTCCAAGTAAAGAATTCAGAAAAAGACAGGCAAGAATTTATGAAACTTAACCATAATACTCATTCTGGGACAATGTGATTGTATGAAAAACAAAGGATTTTATGCATATGTATATTTTCTCTCCAGATCAAATTTTCGGACCGTATCAATCACATATCACTTGAGGACTCTGTGAAAGAAAATCTACAAACTTGTGCTGCTATTCATGGAGAATCGTTTAATGCTGCAATGAACAGTATGCACCCATCTGCGCTTGCACAATTGAAGCAAGCATTAAAGATGCCATAATTGGCGTGCCATAATAGTTTGTGGTTGGGACATGGCTTGGTGGTTGTTGATCAGGTGGAACTATGTGCATTTGCGGATCTTCTGTCCATAGATTGTGACTTTTCTATAGGGTATGTTCCCTTTTTTGCTTGCTGCAACTTCAGAAAGAAAACATAACCTGTTGCTGGCATTGACCAAATAATAGTAAGGTTGATTACAGGATCACTGACATATACTGAATAGCTTTAAACTATAGGCAGTATGCTGCAAATTATAACTCTGAAATCATGGCACACTGAATTTGAGATGTTTACTTGAAAATAATGAAAAAACTGTTAGACAGGAACAGCTTCAGTAATTAACATATTATTTGTTTCCAGTTTGTACTCATCACCATCTCTTCCTTTTTGGCATTGATATATTATATCTTGCTCGAGATTTATGACTAAGAAATAGTGTGCGGATTAAATTACTAGATGATTATTTTAATGTAGTAGTATTTTAGTTAACTGACAGTTAACTTCTCTTTCTGCAGGTGAAATTCAAGCTTATTACAAGAATTATTGGTTTTTATTCACATTTTAAATTGTTTCCAAGTCATGTTTTTTTAGCACTAAAAAATCATTCATTAGTTATGCCAGTCTGGCATCGTGAAACTCTGTAAATAGGATGCTGTCCTCTATTATATATAAAAGGAGGATCAGCATTGAGTCTACAGTGTTCTATTTAACTGAGAAGAATTACAGGAAATATGAAATGGTCTGTGTAGATGCTGTTTTTGAACATTTTGGGATGTGTAGTGGAAATTTCAGCAGTCTAATTAATTTGGAAAAGTTAATTTTGATTGCATATTATTTGCTAGATTAACATTTTTATTTCGATTTTCTCACACTAGTTATGGATCAATTTGTAAAGTCATAAATAACTAGTTAAGTCATACAATCTCTTTTTTTTCTTTAACCTAAGCTTTAAATTGTAAGATTTTACTCGGCATTTATTCAAGTACTGAAGCTCGACTAAGATGTATTAATATTTGATGACACTTGTGCAACCTGTGGATACTGGTACGTATGAGACTGATGACTTCCAATTATTGGGTGTGATGTAGTAGCTTTTTATGGATGACAAATTATAGAAATACTGTGTTTCAGGAACATTTGAAATTCCTCCTAAATTCCAAAGTTACAATGTTTTGGAACTGTAATAGTAGCCACTTTTATTTTGATCTGACTTAGAAATTCAATCTTAATTGACGTACAAAGGAAAAGGAGCCTACGATAAAAAGAGGGGAGCAAATTATGTATTTTTGTTACTAGAGGAGCAATAGATTACAGGGCAGAGTAAGCCAATTTGCAATTCTTGCCTTTTGATCCAAGCAAAGTTGGAGAGAATTGTATGAGCCTGACCCCAAGAGAGTTTAACTTAAAAAGACATACTGTGTAAGAAAGCACCTAGACTTTGAGTAGTAATGAATTGGAAAAATAGTTCCTAATGAGAAACTTGCAACATTGTCATGCCCATTAAAGAAAATCGAAAGCCACGATAGGCAACTCGTTTTGCTTTCGTTCATGCTAAATCTATGGATGAAAGCATATAAAACAATCCACTTGAAAAGTCAACCCAAAAAAGCCGCACCAAAGTATGAGTATGCGTTTGTTTAGTTGAAGGGCAACAATGAGGATTATTTGCTTTTATTCAAATAAACAAGTGTAATAGCATGATAAGATTGAAATTATAATTTTAAATTCTTTTGTTAAGATTAATTTGAATTATAATAATTTGATTAATAAAAATATAACATATTATGTATTTATTTTTTTAATGTAATATTAAATGTATTAATTCTAAAATAGTTATTAATTAGTTTTAGTAATTTACTTTTTTAATAAATCAAATATATATACTCAATGTGACCATAAATAATCTAGTAATACTTAGACCCACCAACAAATTTTTATATGTTATTTTACTGTCAAGTAAGACATATCAAAATCAGCTCAAAATAAATTATTAGAGAATTCTAATGCACAAAATTCTCTAATAAACAATAAATAATTTAAACCCACTAAAAAATAACTCAACACTTTTCTTTGATACCTGCAAAACATATACTTGAAATAATATTATATCAATGTTAGTATACAGTTTTATATTACATCTGTTTCAATAATAATAAATAAAAATACATCAACTTGATATTTAAGCGAAAATAATGAGATAAAATCATAACACAATTCTAAAACAAAAGCTTAAATTAAACCATAATATCATTGCACAACACAAATTGAAAGTAATTTCAAACTATAATATATACCACACAAGCAGGTAAATGACTTAAGCTTAATTACGAAATTTTTTTTATTTATGCATACATGATAACACCATGGTCTATAAATGCTTCATGGATAACATATCATATATTGCTCTGAATGATGAGCATGGTAGTTGAAGAGTGTGTGGTGGTTTGTGTCCACGATAGTTGCCTTCTTGCGACGACACCTCATAGGAAGAAAGAATTGTTGTAAAAGCTACCTAATGAAATAGTAATTGGTAAATGAATGATATTTTCTTCTAGCATATATGGTCTTTTATAGTGGTAAAATAAAAATGGAAGGAATAAAATTTTATATTTTTATATTCGGAATAGAATTTGATATTTATCGTAACAAAATTAAATAACTAATCAGTTATAATTCATGTATTTAAATAAATAAAATAAATTAAATAAAAATATTTTTAAGAATTAATCAAATCAGTTAGTTGATACAAATAATTAGTATAATTGATTTTATTTAATTTATTGAATTCAAAAAATTAAATTAGAAAATAATTGATTGAATTAATTAGTTGATATAATTAATTTATTATAATTGATTGGATTTAATAAATTAAAAAAATAAATAGAAAAACATATGAGACAATAATTTTTTTAACTAAATTAATCTGTATTTACTGTATTTAATCATTATAAGTAATAAATCATCTATGCTATTATGTACCTTATAAATTAATAAATTAAAATAATTAATATAATAAATTACAATTATTTGATTGATATGAATTATAATAAATCGTGTGATATGTAAATATCTAATCAAATTAATTAGTTGATATAATTAATTTACTGTAATAAATTGTACTCAATGAATTATAAAAAATAAATTAAGAAACACGCTCAAAAGTAGTGGCGGATCCAAAATTTTTAAATAGTAGGGGTAAACATATAACATATAAAAATAATAAAAAATATTTATAAATATAAAAAATATATAAAAAATAAATAATATAAAAATATTAAATATTAAATAATTTTGATGTAATCATTATCAATATTAATATATTGATAAATAATAATATGGTTATTAATTTATCTTTCTGTAAATTAAATATAATAATAATAATAAATAAAATAAATCAAAATATAAATAGGTTATCTTCTAATCAATAATAAAAGTAAAATATATTTTTTTATGAATTATATACAATAAATGATATTTTAGAAAAAAAATTTATACTAAGTTTCTCATATCCTTATTATATTTTATACATTATTTAATTATTATTTAATTATTTAATAAAAGAAAGACAAAAAATTAATTTCAAATAATAATAATAATAATAATAATAATAATAATAATAATAATAATAATAATAGAATTAGTTACTTAGATAGATAAAAGTACAAAATGCGTTAATATTTTAATTGATTTTTATTTTAATTTATGTTTAAGAACTAATTATCAAAGTAGATATCCAAAAAAATTCTTTAATTTACTGGTAAATATTAAAGTGAAATTGAAAAAAAAAACAGAGATATAACCTTTAACTAACTAAATTTATTAATTAAATAATGTTACAATAATATTTTGTTTTTATTAAGTTAATTTTATATATAATTTTATCTTATATTTTTAGATACAAATTAGAGTCTAATTTTAATTATTGATAGTATAAAATATTTTATATAATTGTTTACTTATGTCTATTTTTTTGGATTATCATTTAGGTAAATGTAATCAATATAAAAGATAGTTATTTTTTATGATATGATATTACGTCATTGAATATTTGTGTAAAACTACCTTACACTAATAGTGTATCAAAATTATAAATTATACCTTAAAAGGATCAATTTCAATGAAAAACGAAGTACATTCTTATTCTATGAAGTAGTAAAAGAAAAATAATAAATATAAAATTATGAGTTAACTCTCAAATTTAGATTCATGTACCACAGAAAAATACTATATATAGATTTTAGTAAAACAAAAATAAATATGTAAATTATTTATTATTAAGGTAATTTTTTATTATATACAGTAATTACACACCATATATTATTTTTGTTAAAATTATATAATTTTTCATAATATTGTTAGAATCATTATCTTCTATCATAATCAGAGAAATCCCCGACAATGAATAAGAATATTATACCTGATATACACAGATTGAAATAGAAATATATGTCTTGAAATTTAGAAATATAAATTCTATTATATCTTCCTAAACAAACCTAAACAACTCTACACTAATAGCTCGTGCCATGTCGTGTTTTTCAAGACTTATATTTAGAAATATATAGAATTTTAATAATAATACATGGGTAATGGAAATAGTTTATATACGAATTTTTCAAGTTATTATTATTATTATTATTATTGGATAATAAATAAGAATTAAAATTATATTAATATTTTAAAGATTAATATAATTAAAATGTTTAAAAATATTTAAAATTAATGTGCGTTATTAATATTATAAAATTTGATTATTTTATGATTATATTCAAATATTCTTATCATGATTACTACGACCGGTGTAATTATCATATCATTATTATTATTATTATTATTATTATTATTATTATTATTATTATTATTATTATTAAAATTAAAATGATTAAAAGTATTTTCAATTGATAATTGATAAGTAATTTAATAACGCATTAAATATTAATTTGATATAATTATAATAAAGATATGTTTCTAAATTAGTATAATTATGTATTATTCATTAAATATTAATTATAATATAATTATAATAAAAATATTTTTTATAAAATAATTTAGAATAGAGAATAGAAAAGTTCATTTTGAAGAGAAAACGGAATCACGAGAGAAAAGGCATTTGCATAAAGTTTGCCTCTACTTTTATCTTCTAACCAAACATGTCCTAAGAAGAATCCTCACCATTACTCCATTAGGACTGAACTCACCAGGAGAATCCCAAGCAAACCAAGATTAACAATTTCACTTAATAGTTTTACGTTCCCCAATCTTTGAATTAATACTTATTTCTACGACTACCAGTCTACAGGAGGTATCTATTACCTTTGCTCCATAAATATTGTTAGGTATTAGAAATATGACGATGTTAGAAGAAAGCAATTGAACAACTAAGTACCTATTTCTACATTAGTTTTCCTATTATCCTCCCATACTCCCGTGCCCCAGCTACACCTGTCTTGATTTTGGACAAATTAAACTAATCCTCCCTTACCGTTTTTTCTCATTTACTCTTATTTAACAAGGCAGCGTTTGAATGTTGTTCATGTCTCAACACATTTTTTGTTTGGTTCGGTAAGATACAAATATTTAATGAAGACAGATGAATATAAATATGCAAAATTTGTAGAGCACCTTAGCTAAGACAGTACGATAGACAAAAAAACAGTTTTTTTTTTCTCGTCCTTCAATAATTTTTAAATTTGAATTTTAATCTTAACCCTGATAATTCTTTTTCCTCTCTCTCCCTCCCCCTCCACTCCTCCATCTTCCTCTACCAACTACCCTCTCACCTCCATCACTGTTCCCTCCGCCATCACAGTTGCTGCCACTTGTCCAGATCTGTTGCCCATTAACGTTGACACAGTAACGCCATCACCTACTCGCCTTTCTCCATTTGGCAACCGCCTTCGCCTTCCTTCCGTCATAGCGTCGTCGCCTTCCATAGTCTACTGCTGCCATCATCCTCCACCTCTCTCTCTCTCTCTCTCTCTCCACTGTAACACTGCTCTTCTCTTTCTTTCTGTTCTCTCTTTCCCTTTCTAGCTTAACGGCAGTGGCAGGAGCGGTTCTCCTCACCATCGCCCTCGCCTTGTTTCATACTCGTCACCACCTTCTTCCCCAATCTCCCTTGCTTTGTTCCCCTCGCTCCTTTTCTTTTTCTTTTGTCTCGTTCCCTCTTCCCGAGCATGTGGGTTTAATGTGTTCCAGATCTACAATTACTAGTGTTGTTTTGCTTTGATTGAATTTGTTTGTTTGAATAAAAGTAATTTGGTAGGTGTGTAACAATGAGGGTGGAGTTGGTGATTGAATTAAAAGTAACTTTAACTTTTTCGAATATTTATATGCCTTGTTCATTAAATTTTGTTTATTAGTTTTGCCAAACTACACAAATATTTTGTTTTGATATTTTAATGTCTGTCTCATCCTACCAATCAACTAAACAAAGCCTAGTTACAGTAACAAAAACCAAAGCCTAGTTACGGAAAAAAAAATCTAATTAATGTTGTCTTAGCTTTTCAAAATGATCACTTATTTAAAAACAAATCAAATTTTTAAATCAACAATTATTTGAAATCAAAGGGTATATTAGACTAGTCACCAAAAAAAGGGTATATTAGACTATTATTGACCAGAACAAAGCTTAAGTAAAACAAATTCAAACCCATCTTTATAAAGCACAAACTTTGTTTTGAGAAAAAGGATATTTGCTCTAAGAAAAGGCAGAACAAAGTAGGCATTTGGGATGCAACAATAATGGGCATAAGAAAACTTGCTGTTAGTATCTAATATCTGAACAGTGAATACTATACTAAATTCATATCCAAGCAGAGATACAATTCAGTGAACAGTGTACCAAAATTGAAAGGGGTGTTGAAAAATGAAACGAGATCATTTTAAACTCATTCTTGACCATTTGTAGAGTCCATAGGCTCAGCTTCAGCTGATTCATCTGCCTTGTCCCCCTTCTTACCTATGAGAAAGAAAATAAAAAAAAAAGATAAATCATATGTTATTGGAAATTAATCAGAAATCTATAGAAGCAATGATACAATATTGCAAAGAATGATAACATAATATAACCAATCTTATACCTTTCTTCTTTTTCCCACCACCTTTCTTCTTTGTCTTTGTGCCCAAAGCCAGCCATGCCTTGATATCTGGATCCTCTATGGTTTTCGTTGGCTGCAACTCTTGGAGTGGATAAGAGGTGACTCGATCCGATCCATTTGGCATTAGCAAGACTGTGAATTTGATGTGTGCAACATAATCACCTGAAAACAACTAATTGTGCATGACATGAGCATGACTCAAATGAATCAAAACACCAATAGATTAAATCATGCTACTAGCCAAGAAAAATTTTCACCCGGCTTTTCATGCAGAACAGGATATGGCTGCAAGAGCTCATGATTCACACATTCCACTAGACCCAGGCGAGCTCTTTTCTCTTCCAAAGCCCTGGATAATACAATTAATGTCTTAGGAGAATGAAGACAACACATTTAAATAAAATACTAGAAATATGCATGTAGGAATTTACCTAGCAGAGAATGGCATGATTGGAAATTTTTGGCTTATTTCACTGAAAATAAATCTAGATGCTTTCATCTTCAAGTGATAACTCTTGTCAACGGCTCTCTTATAAATAGTGGTTTGCTTTTCGTCCAACAGCTTGGGCTGCAAGTTATTAAGAAGTTACTTTAGCAACTCATTCAATAATTCCCTCGTATTGGTAATTGATAAATACCTACCTTGCCTTCTCCAGTGCTTGTTACTATATCAATTGCATAAACTTCGTTTTCCTCAAACTCCGCATCATCAACCCTTGTATCTGGATTTGTTACACTAAGCACAACTTTGTTCCCATCAATTACAAATTGCTTCATTTGGTGACTAAGCACACCCTCAACAATTTTACAATCATAGGCAGCAGCAACCTTTTGAATTGCCTCGGTTACATCCTTATTCTGCCAAGAGAAACAAATTGATTAATAAATTATTTACAATAATAATATAAATCAGCATAATCATGATTCATAAAACAATTTCTACATTAAATCAATAGTTGTATCAGAAACCACCAAAAATAATCACTTGTTAATTTGCTACGAAAAGTACAAACCATTCCCTCAATTACACATATATATCAATAAGTAATATGTTAAACCTTGTACAATGTTGGCCATAGTAGCAAGTATACTGACTATAAAATTCAGCACGACTGTGAAACTATTATCAGCCGATTATGTTTAGGCAACAGGGAAAAGAGGAAATCAATATAGTACTAATCACCTCGGCAAAGTTGCCAATTCTACAAAGAATGAATTTTAAGTATTAGGAGGGCTTGGAAAATGAGTTACAAATGCAACCAATTGGTGTCAATTAGCACACTAAGTTGATACCAACTTGATTGTGTCTATATATCCTTAGAGATGGTCAAAATGTATTATGGAAAAGATTTTCCGGTAAAAGGACCAAGGACAAGATAACCATGGAAAAGATAACCAACTATGGAACGGAAGATGAATGATTATCCATCAGTGTAACTATGACAAAAATGGCTTCATTGGGATGACCCATAGCCTATGATGTCTACATCATATGGAGATCATACCATCCAAACTTAAAATCATTTTGTAAAACACCAAACATTAATTTGGAAGGGAGACAAAATCAAGGAACAAAACCAGCTAATATTTCTCAAAATTCCAAAGATAGAAAATTTTTGAATGATGGTGCATGATAAAATCCATCGGTGTGACAAAACCGTATGTCTAAGTTGCTTGAACTTGAAAGCAATTTTACTCAGGTGTATACTAAATAGTTAATCAAGTAACTCTAGCTGAGATTACACAATGAAAAGCATACATGACCTCTATCAGTGTAACTATGACAATGAAGCTTCATCGGATTATATCCATGGCTCATGATATTTTTCATCCTTTAGAGATCAATGCACCCCTTGAAACAGAGATTTAAAAATAATCTAATTTCATGCATATTTGAATAAGCTGAATTGCCTCTGTAATCTATATTATAAATATAGAATAGTAAACAACTCGTGTTCAACATAAGCCAGTGCACTGGAAAAATGAACATAATAGTCCGAATTATAGAGCACAGAATAAAAATCATTTAAGATTTCTAGAGATTCCTATAAAGGGTGCACCTAGTTACCTTCTTTCCCGGCCTTACAAGTCTTAAGGCTACTTCGGCAGCAGTGTTTGCAGCTGTGATAACATCAGCTGCCCGTCCTGTAACTGGGCCATCCTGAAGCACATGTGTGTGTGCCACAGCAGCAATGAATCCATCTATATGACAAGCCATATCACTGGGAAAAAATGCAGAAAAGATAAATTAGCATTAATAGCCAAAACCAATCTCCCACCATTCTTAACAAAAGTATTCTCCAAATATCTCACTCTTACATTTTCAATATATCACCTCCTTCCAACACCGCCTCATCGCTCGCTAGAGGAGAGAAATGACAGACTGTATTGTTTACAGATATGCAGGTTGGAAAAGCAACGCCTCTCTCAATCTTTCTCTTAACATTCTTGTACACATTACCGGTTTGCCTTCATTAAAAGAAAAAGGAAAAACAGTTGAACACTAAGAACCATAATACAAAAAGAGAAACTAACACAGCTATTACATACAAATATGAGAAATGGCACAGAACATTGAACATTGCTAATTCCATTGAATTATAAAAGAGAACATATAAGCTTACTCTCTAATGTATGAATCTCCTTTTTCGCAAATGTCCACAATCTTGGCCTTCGGTTTACATTCTGAGACCACCAACTTCAAAGCCTCTGCTCCCAAAAATACAAAGCATCCATTATCACCAACATAAAAAAAGAAAGAAAAAAAAAACAGGAATTGGATAAGAGAACGGTATCTTAATAATTCAACATATTCGTGTATGAAATATATAGAATAATTAAAAAAATAAAAAAATAAAAGAGTGAGTAACGCACTGTTAACGATCTCAGCCGCAGTCTTGTATTTGGTGACAACTTCAGGAGAAGAGAGATCCAACTCCTTCTCCTCCCTTTCATCATCTGACATGGTTGCTTTCTTGTTCAATTGTTCTCGCTTCTGCCAACAAAAAAAAAAAAAAAAAACACAGAAAAAAGAATATCATACATTTGCGGAATTCGATAGTGAGAAAAAAACTAAAATTTGCAAAGAAATAAGGAAGACGGAGACTAGAATTTGTGAAATTGAAGAGTTTTGAAGAATCACTAACAGCGAAGGGTTTGGTGGCAGTGAAGAACGAAAGGTAGGGTTTTAGAAGTGAATGGAACGGTGTGCAAGTGTTAGAAAAGCAGAGAGGTGGCTGTGGCTCGGTGCAACTAGGGTTACACCTTTGCAGATCAGCTTTGGCTTATATAGGATTTTTTCATTTTCATTACATTAAAATTACTATAAACTTATGTGTAAGGGTTTATCTATCCAAAAATGTCATTAGTTCCTTTATTATTATTATTATTATTATTATTATTATTATTATTATTATTATTATTATTCTATTCATTTTATTGATTATTCATTATTATATATGTAATGTGTAGTGATCTAAGAAAAAAATGCTACAACTGCAAGACATTAATTTGAATATCATGTCGAGTTGTATAATATTGTACAATAATTATGGTTGTGTTTGTCTAAGATTCTAACAAACAAAAAGAAAAGAAAATATCTTCTTATAATTTATAGGGAAAAGGACATATAGGTCCTAATTTTTTAAATTTTTGACAAATATATTTTTGATAAAATTTAAATAAAAAAAGTTTTTGATTTTAATAAATAGAGAATAATTTAATCCTTCCGTCTATTTGTTTCTCATATACTAAATGGAATTGGCTGACGTGGATGAAATAGTATCCAGATGTCCGTTATGGTACCATGCTGGAAGGAGAATAAAATTCAAAAGACAAATAAGTCCTTGACGTCATTTTGCGAATAAAGTTTGAAGGACAAATAGGTCTTTGAGAATTTAGTTCATTATGCTTCTATATGTATCATATATTACTATCTAATTGAAATATACCTATATTATGTATCATATATTATTATTTAATTTAATAATCAAATGTGTCATATGATACTCTTATTAAAATTGAGAGAAAATAGCTTTTTTTTTTCAAAATTAATAAACTCCCTTCCTAAATTCTCTCATCTACCTCTCTCCATTTTTCTATTTCTTTCTGCTATTTTTACTCTATATATAATTTATATTTTATATTAGTAATTTGACAAATCAAAATATGCCATTCGATATTTTTTTACAATTAAAATATTTTAAATATAAAAGTATACATGTTAAATTATTTTAAATTTTAGACAACAAATGTTAAAATTAATTATTAATAAAAAATTAGACTTTTTCATATAAAAATAATAACTAAAAATCTTATTATTTAATTTTTTTATCTACAGATATCTTGGTCTTCTTAGGCAGAGACTTTTGTCAACTTACAATTTTTTTTGTAAAAGTAGTTTGATTTTATAAATCTTTTGTGCTATGCATAATTTATATTGTCAGAACAAAGTGAACTATAATTTTAAAAAAATTTATTCTTGTAATGTTATTACGGATAAAAATACAGTTCTAATATAATACACAAATGCACTAATGCTAACTTAATACATGAATGATGCACAAGTAAACTAATGCTAACTTGATGCATAAATGAACTGATATTAACTAATGCCACTGGTATGATGAAAACTGAATTAATGTAATTTAACAAATTCTAATATAATACACAAATGTACTAATTCTAACTAATGCTAATTAATATGA
Source organism: Arachis stenosperma (assembly GCF_014773155.1). Taxonomy (NCBI): domain Eukaryota; kingdom Viridiplantae; phylum Streptophyta; class Magnoliopsida; order Fabales; family Fabaceae; genus Arachis; species Arachis stenosperma. The sequence continues at coordinate 120,351,191 of NC_080380.1, read as the reverse complement.
GAAAACTGAACTAATGCAATTTAAGAAAAAAAGTAGAACAGAACAAGCCCAATTTCTGTAATTTTAATACAAATAATCTAAATTGCAGAATACAAGTTAACTAGATTTCAAAATACAAGCATAATTTTATAAACTAAATTTTCATAATAGAAGTATAATGAACTAAATTCTTAAGGACCTATTTATCCTTCAAATTTTATTTGCAAAATGAGACTTATTTGTCCTTCGAACTTTATTCCCCTTCCAGCGTGACACCGTAACGGACACCTAGACACCGTTTCATTCATGTCAGCCAATTCCGTTTGGTGTATGGGAGGCAAATAGACGGAAGGATGAAATTGTCCTCCGTTTGTTAAAGTCAGGGACTTTTTTGTATTTAAATTTTGTCAAGAATGTATTTATCAAAAATTAAAAAAGTCAAGGATCTAACTGTCTTTTTTCCTAATTTATATTTGTATATAATTAACAACGTTGAAAACATTTTTTCTTGATTAATTTTTATTCCATTTAAATATGGAGAGATTTGGTTAATTTTATAAAATATACAAGTACTAAAAATAATTTAGTAAAAAATATTATTAATAAAAAATAAAAAAGTGGTTGAGTGGGTTATCTGAAACTGGATTGTATTTGGACCTATACATGAGGTCCAAACTCCTTGTGGGACAGCGTCTGACTTGACCTATGTCAGGTAGCCGTCGTCCGAGTTCTTCGTGAGGAAATGGAGGGTGGTACCTGCAAGACACTCCGATACTTAAGTTAGTAAGGGTATAAGCAAATTTATAGTTAATTGTGTCTTAAGCATACTTGAGGGATATCAATGTATTTATAGGTGATGAGCAAATAACTACCGTTGGAGTGGTTCCACTATTGGTGGTGGATAACCGTCTTCTTTATTTGGGGACTATTGAGATCTCTCTTCTTGAGATAAATGAGAGATAATGGAATTAGTTATAACTCTTTCAAGAAAGATTTATCACCTTGTAATGTTATGTTCGACCTCTTTGGAGGCCGGCTACTCAATGACTGTCTTCTAGGCTTTTTCTAATTTGGACCTGATTTGAGTTTTGGATTAAGGTATAAACAGAAGTACATCCCTAAAATTTATAGTGTATGTTAACATGCCAAAAGAAAAGGTTGAATAATGGCTTAATTTAAATTTATGCATAATTAGATAAACAGATTAGGTAAAATGTTAAAAATTTTCTAATTTTATTTTACAATAATAAAAAAGATAAATTTTATGCAATGACACATAAATATTTGTATCTCATTTTTTTATTTTGTGAAAATTTTCATACATATTTTTTTAAATGTGTTATAATATTTTTTTTGGATATTAATAAAATTTGATCTTTTGATTTTTTTATTATAAAAATTTTAATATTATATCATAAAATCACTTTTTAAAACAATTAAGTTGATAAAAAGAATAATATTAATGATTATATCTCTTTAAAAAATTAAGAGTATGTAACTAATAATATACCTTGATTTAATTTTAATGTGGGATCAATATCTAATTCTCACATTGTTAGCTTAAAAATTTTGAGATTTGTACACTAATCTAAAATAAGTTACAAATATCAAGAACAAAATCTAGCTTCTAAAGAATTCAATGGTCATAGTATCTCTTTTGTCTTTTTCAAGCTACTAGATTATATTAAATGAGTAATTACTAAATCAGTCTTTGAAAAATTTAAGATTGGACACGTTAATTCACCAGCTTTTGAAATATACAAAAAAACTCCTTCAAATTTAATTTCGACAAACAAATAAGTCCCTAACCTTATTTCTCCATCAATGACAAACGAAAAATGCTAACATAAATCCTAGACCAGCATACATGGCAATCAGTTATCTACGTGTGCAAACAAGATAAATTAGTCTTTAGGCTTATGGTTGCAAAACACAACGTTTGTGTAACACCCTATCATACAAAGTCTTATGCTTAAGTCATAAAATAGAGATGACAAGGTATTACGACCTCTAAAATAAAATTTAGTATGTATAGTAGTGTGAAAAATGATTATAACTAGGAGCCTTTGAAGAAAAAGGGTTAAAACAAAATCGTAGATTAAAAAGCGCAACACTCCGATCGCTAACATAACGTAACGGTTGAAGGATAAACTAATGCAAGATTATATATATACAAAAGAGTACCAAAAATATGAATATCAAAACTCAAGATCCGGTTGTAAAGATAACCGGTCCGAGCATAAAAGAAGTATATACAAGTAAATATATAAAGCAAGGAACCAAAGGAAACCTAAAGGGCGAAATACAAAACATGTTCTCCAAAATCACCTCTAAGAGGAGTCAAACAGTATGTATTATTTAGTGGAGATAAAAGTATCTAAGTGAAATCATAAAAAAAATCAAAGTAAAGTCTCGAGAACCAAGGAATCTTTGCTAATCCAGAAGTCTCCAGCATGCATCAGCGAGAAACCTCTCGACCTGCATCTAAAAACCACAAAATTTGCATGGGTGAGAACTAGAGTTTCTCAGTATGGTAACAGTACCCACATATCTAACATGTAATGTCCTGGAAAAGCCAAAGGCAATCCTAGAACTTCCACCAGATAATTCAAATCTTATAAATTGACTAAACCATAAATGGCAACTGACTAAAGATCTTCAGTCTAACTAACATTCCCCTTTCTAATTCCTGCAATCCTCCCAACCGCTAGCAATAATATAATATGGCAAACACAATTATATCAGACAAAGAGATATACAAGTAGGAAACAGATATGGCATTTAGACAATTAGCAAGTAATATATGCAGTCAATTAGGCAATTCCAAACAATTCACATAGTATGCATATGATGAATGTCTGTCCTAATGGCTGATGAGTCTCATCTGTCGGTTATAAAGTCAACCCGACAAGTCCTGGTAGCTAACCATTGGACTGTCCCTCTGTCGTGCACCCCCAACTCGAGTTATACTCAACATAAATCATCATTCATATCCAACACCCTCACTGGTGCATATTCACAGGGGCGAGCTCATCTGGAACTTTCACGGTGTCTGGCCACACTTACGACATAGGGTCAGCAGAGTATCGAGTCTTCACCTAGAGCACGTGGTGGCTAGCCACTGCTTTCTCCCAGGAAAACTCGTATCTCATATAGTGGAAGTGCAACATTCACATTTCATTCAATAAGCATATATGCAATTATACCCAGCCATAATTCAATAATGGCTTCGCCGTAATCCGGCAATAACTCAACCATTCGGCTCATAATTCAATCCATAACCAGCCAATTCATTAACAATTATAGCCATTCGGCTCATGGCATACAAAGCACTTCCACCACCATCCTTCGTATCTCATACAATCATCTTTGATCATCATTGATCATTAACTCTCCCCTTTCTTCATCCACAAGTTATCACGATTCCTATCTCCTTCCTATTGCTAGTCATATCATAACAATTTAAGATATAAGGGGTGAGATCGGAGGCTTAGAAACATGAAATTTGGCTTTGAAAACTCAAAAATCAATCTTGGGGTGAAAACTGGGTCACGCGTATGCGTGGATAGGATAAAAGCCAAACGACGCGTACGCGTCAGCCACGCGTACGCGTGGGTGCGTTTTGTGCCCCACGCACAAAGCCAGCACAATTCTCGCACAACTCTCAAGAATTTGGCCGGGCAATTGGTTCAGCCCATCAACGCGTACGCGTCGGCCATGTGCACGCGTTGGTAGTGCAAACGACGTGTGCGCATCGGCCACGCTTACGCGTGGGTTTGCGTTCTGCCAAAAATTTTACTAAGTTAAAAGCTGCAGAATTCACAATTTTAAACCCCAATTTTTCGACGGGCATAACTTCTCCGTTTCAAATCATTTTTTACCCGTTCTTCGAACGGTATAAACATCTGGATCCAATTTCATTTCTAAATAAGTTTGGCACAAATCGGTGATCCGGAGTTCAAGTTATGCCCTGTCAAAGTATACCCAAAAACCACATTTTCATACAAAACTACAAAGTGCCATTTTCAAAACAAACCAATTCTAACCCTTTTCAAAACCAACTAAAATATACCAAAAATCAACCTCAAGCCTCATCAACTCATACATTAACAATTTTTGTCAAATTCATAACCACCATTCCACCATTTTAACCCATCTAAATCAAATACTCAATTTCAAACACATTTTCATGTCATATATTCTTTCCCATCCAAATTTCCAACAACACCATTTCCAATCAACCATCATTACATATAATCAAATATCATACTCACCGTCAACATGGTTTCACCCACAATTCAACCTCAATCAATCATCAAGTATATATCACAACATGCATATCTCTCATGCATCATACCATCAAGGCATCAATATTCATAATCACATATATGACCACACAATATATCTCAACCATTCAACATCATCAACAATTCAATGCCTATCTTAGGGCCTCTAGCCTAAGTTTTCACACCACATTACATTTTAGATACAAGAAACTGAGACCAAACCTTAGCCGATTTCCCCGCTCAATTGAAGTACTTCCGAATCACTTTTCCACACGCTCTCAAGGCTTCAACACCCCCAAGAACAGATTTTTAACACACCAAAGCCCTTTTCCAAACTTTCCAAAATCTCAATCAAGCTTCAATATTCACAAATACACTACCTAAGCCATAATTATCACATCCAAACACAACAACTCAATACCCAACATCATAAATCAACAAATTCCACTAAGGTTGAGAATCTTACCACACTCAAGGAACAAGGAGACAAGATTGAACCTCTCCTTCAAGCTAGTTGGGTCCTATAGTATCTGTTCATACCCTGGATCGAGCTGTTCGACCCGGGATGTTCTACAGACAAAGCGACCGACCTCTTCAGGCCAGGACAACCCGACCTCTTCTCAAAGAGCTCGGACAAGTCACAGGAAAAGCCCAAACAAAGGGCCCAAATAGAGGAACACGTCCCAAATCCAAGGGCAGCCCAAGCCCGTAGAGATAAAGGCGGTTCCCTTAAAGATGACTTCATTAAGAGATAAGATAAAGACAAGATAAAGATAACTAACTTATCTTATCCACAGGAGGCCACATCTCACCATTATAAATACACTGGAGCACCCAGGTATAACTCATACTCTGATTATACTCAATACCTGCTTAATACCCTTGCTAACTTAAGCATCGGAGTCCCTTGCAGGTACCCCCCACCCTCCGGGGACGAAGGATCAGCACCACCACCAAGTCCAACAAGTCAGACACACCAGCTCCGGCCGCTGTACACCTGCCGGACACGTCGGCTCCGACCAACACAGAAAATCTCATCCGAGATTGACCTACAGTTTCAGGTAACCCTCGGAACATTGGCGCCGTTGCCGGGGACCTGGAAGTCGTCCCATTAACATGGCGGATGACCATGACAACGACCACGATTCAGGTTTGGAAGACAGAACGCCGCATAAAAATGCGGACACAATACTCAAAGATACTCCAGAAACCAACGGAGACAAACATTCATCAAATCCAGGAGTAATAGAAGCACTTTAAAATCGATTGGAGCAACTTGAGAAAGAAGGCCAACATCGACGTGAAAAAGAAGAAGATCTACGCCGGGAGATAAGGCGGCGCCGAGAATTAGAAGATAAGCTTATAAAACTCAAAGCTGATCTCAAAACTAAAGCTACTCGACCATCCACAGAGGATAGCTCTCAGAAAGATCAAGATCCATTCACCAGAGAAATTATGAAGACCAAAAGTCCAAAAGATTTCATGCTTCCGGAGATGACTCTATATGACGGCACCTCGGACCCCAACCATCATCTCAGCAACTTCAGAAGTAGAATGTACCTCACTGATGCCTCAGATGCAGTTCGCTGCAAAGCCTTTTCAACAACTCTCACCAAGACAGCCATTAAATGGTTTGACAACCTACCTCTAAAATCCATCTTGAGTTTCGACGACCTGGCCAAGAAGTTTCTGGCCCGATTCTCCATACAAAAGGACAAAGCCAAACACGCACCTAGCCTACTAGGGATCAAACAAGGAGATCGGGAGAGCCTTCGCAACTACATGGAAGATTCAACAAAACATGCATGGACATACAAAGTCTACCAACAGAAGCTGCCATTATGGGCTTCATAAATGGTCTACGAGAAGGACCATTCAGCCAATCTATATCAAAGAGATACCCGACATCCTTAGACGAAGTACAAGAACGGGCACAGAAATACATCAACATGGAGGAAAATTCTCGACTTGGCGAAGCCTCAAGGTTCGGTTCTGCCTACCGAGATAAAGAATCCAAGAAAAAGGAAGATCGCTCCGGAGAGAAAATACAAAAATATCATAACTATACTCCTCTTAGGGTATCCTTGGTAGATGTTTACAAAGAAGTCTGCCATACAGAGAAAATCCCTCCAGCTCGGCCACTTAAAGGCAAAAGAGGAGGAGGAAATTGGAATGAATACTGTGAATATCACCAACTTCGAGGGCATTCCACCAATGAATGCTTCAACTTGAAAAATGTCATAGAAAAACTAGTAAGAGAAGGAAAGCTAGATCGGTTTTTGGCCAATCGGGATGACGAACCAAGAAAAAGAAGAAGGGATGAGGATGTCGGACGATCTGAATGATCACCTCGCACACCGGAAAGACACGTTCACGTAATACACGTCGGATTTGCTGGAGGAGGAATCTCCAAATCATCCCGCAAGTGACACCTCAAAGAGGTGTACCACGTCGAAGGAAAAAAGGAAGCCCCAGACATCCCAGCAATCACGTTTACCAAGGAAGACACATCCGGAATCATCTCGGGACACGAAGACCCCATGGTCATTACGATCATACTGGCAAATGGCAACCTTCACCGTACACTAATTGACTAGGGAAGCTCCGCCGACATCTTATTCAAAACTGCCTTCGACAAACTCGGCCTAGAAGAAAAAGAGCTAAGAGCGTACCCGAACAGCCTGTTTGGACTAGGAGATGCCCCAGTTCAACCGATGGGATACGTATCGCTGCATACAACCTTCGGAAAGGGGAACCAATCCAGAACACTCAAGATAGACTACATCGTGGTCGACGTAAGCTCAGCCTACAATGCCTTAATAGGTCGGACAACGTTAAATCAACTCGGCGCAATAGTTTTAACTCCACATCTATGTATGAAATTCCCAACTGCGGAAGGGATAGCTACAATAAAGGCAGATCAAAAGATGGCACGTCGCTGTTATAACGAAAGTCTAAACCTCCGAGGCGAAGGAGGAGAGTTCCACACAATCGAGCTCGGTGGAGTTCAGAGGCGAGAAGAATTCCGACCACGACCCAAAGGAGAAGTAGAAAGAGTCCAGATCGGAGATACCTCGGATAAAACAACTAATATTGGCACGATCCTGAAAGGAGACACAAAGGAATCACTAATACGGTTCTTACGAGATAATGTTGATCTCTTTGCATGGAAAGCTGCCGACATGCCAGGCATTGATCCCGAACTAATGAGCCATAAATTGGCAGTTTACCCGGGATCCCGGCCGGTACAACAAAGACGAAGAAAACTCGGACCAGAACGAGCTCAAGCTGTAGAAGAACAAGTACATGCGCTACTAGAGGCCGGGTTCATAAGGGAAGTTAAATACCCACCATGGCTAGCAAACGTCGTCTTGGTGAAAAAGTCAAATGGGAAGTGGCAAATGTGCACTGACTACACCGACCTCAACAAAGCCTGCCCAAAAGACCCTTACCCACTCCCAAGCATCGACGCTCTAGTAGATGCTTCATCAGGATATAAGTATCTCTCGTTCATGGACGCATATTCAGGGTACAATCAAATCCCCATGTATCCACCAGATCAAGAAAAGACTTCGTTCCTAACGCCGAAAGCAAACTACTGTTACATCGTGATGCCTTTCGGTCTCAAGAACGCAGGAGCTACTTATCAAAGGCTACTGAATAAAGTTTTCTCAGATCACATCGGAAAAATCATGGACGTTTATGTAGACAACATTTGATAAAGACACAAAGCGAAAATACATTATTATCCGATCTGACTCAAGTGTTTTACACTATCAGGAAACACAACATGCGGCTCAATCCCGTAAAATGCACCTTCGCAGTAGAAGCAGACAAATTCTTGGGCTTCATGCTCACACAAAGGGGGATTGAAGCAAATCCAGACAAGTGTCAAGCCATACTCAACATGAAGAGCCCAACCTGTGTCAAAAAAGTACAACAACTCAACGGGAGGTTGGCCGCTCTATCCTGATTCTTAGCAGGAGCTGCGATAAGATCTCTTCCCTTCTATGCTACTTTAAGAAAGGGAAAACAGTTCGAATGGACGACAGAATGTGAGCAAGCCTTCCGAGACTTCAAAGAGTTCTTAGGACGGCCACCTATCCTATCTCGGCCACGAGAAGGAGAACCGCTCATATTATATCTCGCAGTAGAGAGCCGGGCAATAGCCTCAGCACTAGTTAGAGAAGACGAACATGGGTAAAAACCCGTCTACTTCATTAGCAAAGCGCTACAGGGATTTGAGCTGAACTACCAGAAAATAGAAAAGTTTGCCTACGCTCTGATCCTCACATCCCGGCGGCTTCGCCCATATTTCCAAGCGCATACCATTAAAGTTCGAACCAACCAACCCATAAAAGGGATATTGTAGAAAACAGATCTAGCAGGAAGAATCCTACAATGGGTAATCGAGTTGTCTGAGTTCGACCTCCAATACGAGGCACGGACAGCCATCAAATCACAACACCTGGCCGACTTCATCACAGAATTCACAGACACCCCAGAAATTCCTATAGAGTGAACATATACGTGGACGGATCCTCGAATAAAACAGGAAGCGGTGCGGGTGTGATAATCGAAAGTAACCTAGGAACTCAATTGAGCTCTCCCTTAAATTCGGATTCCCGGCCTCAAACAACCAGGCAGAATACGAAGCACTATTAGCTGGTTTGAAGCTGGCTAGGGAGGTTGGAGCTCGGAAACTCAACATCTACAGTGACTCACAAGTCATCACCTCACAAATAACAGGAAGCTACCAAGCCAAAGATCCGACCATGAAAAAATATTTGGATAAAACCAAAGAACAGCTCAGACAACTCGGGGAATATAGGATCTACCACATACCTCGTGAGCAAAATGCCCGAGCTGACTCCCTTTCAAAATTAGCCAGCACCAAACCAGGGGGCAACAACAGAAGCCTCATCCAGGAGATACTACAGAACCCGTCAATAGCGGAAGAAGAAAAAGTCCCAGCCATAATAGGTCGGGATCAAGGATGGATGACCCCCATAATAAACTACCTCAAAACAGAAGCACTCCCTACAGATGAAAAGGAGGCAAAGAGGCTGAAAAGGGAGGCACAGTACTACACTATCATAAACAACACACTATACAAAAGAGGGATATAAACACCTTTACTAAAATGCGTACCGACTTCTAACACAAAGGAAGTCTTGGAAGAAGTGCACAGCGGCATTTGTGGTAATCATCTCGAAGCGCAAGCTCTCACCAAAAAGATACTCCGGGCGGGATTCTATTGGCCAACTCTACGAAAGGAGGCTACATAATTTGTGAGGACATGCCCACCATGCCAGAAGCATGCCAACTTTTACATTGTCCCACCAGAAAAGCTCATCAGCGTGACCTCACCCTGGCCATTTGTGAAATGGGGACTCGACCTTCTCGGACCCTTCCCACAGGGATCGGGACAAGTAAAATTTCTCATAGTAGGAGTAGACTATTTCACAAAATAGATCGAAGCAGAACCCCTAGCCAACGCCACCGCTCAAAGAAGTCGAAAATTCCTATATAGGAACATTATTACGAGGTTCGGGGTACCATACTCCATCACCACGGACAACGGTACCCAATTTACAGAGGCAGGCTTCAGAAAATTGGTGGCCGACTTGAACATAAAACACCAGTTCACCTCCGTCGAACATCCCCAAGCCAATGGACAAGCCGAAGCGGCCAACAAAGTCATATTGGCCGGACTAAAGCGGAGGCTACAAGAAGCAAAGGGAGCTTGGGCCGAGGAACTTCCACAAGTCCTATGGGCGTATCGAACAACCCCCCATTCTACTACAAACGAATCACCATTCCGACTAGCATACGGAGCGGAGGCAATGATTCCAATAGAAATTGAAGAAGGATCTCCCCGAGTAGTCCACTACAATGAACAAGTAAACTCCCAACTTCAGAGAGAAGAGCTCGACTTGTTACCCGAAATCCAAGAAAGAGCTCGGATCAGGGAAGAAGCTCTAAAGCGACGAATGGCTTCCAGATATAATCAAAAGGTAGTGCCGAGAAGTTTTGCAGAGAATGATCTCATCCTAATCAGAAATGACATTGGAACAACTCGACCCAGGAAAGGAAAGCTGACAGCAAACTGGAAAGGACCCTACCGAGTCATTGAAGTACTGGGGAAGGGCTACTACAGACTGTCCGAGCTTGATGGACGAGAGTTTCCCCAATCATGGCACGCCTGCAACCTAAGAAGGTACTACAGTTAGAAAAGGTAAAGGATCTCACTAAATGGATGCGCTCTTTTTCCTGAAAAGGTTTTTTAAAGAGGCACCATATAGAGACCTAGATCATACCCGACTTAAAGGGACAAGAAAACTCCCACATGTATATATTTGCATTTTTTCTTTGAATAAAGTTTATTTAGATATTCTACAAGATTCCAAGACGCATTAATCTGAATTATTCATCGTGCGATTATAAAGCAACAGGTCGGCAGAAAGTGAAAAACAAATTCACTGCGCGACCACGATGAAGATAATCGTCCGATAAAGGTGAAAACGCGATTCACCCAAAGGACGATCTAAAGACGCCAACCATTTTCTACAAATCGGCAAAGATGAACACAAAATAATGTAAGAAGTTATCGAAAACAATTCAAAAAAAAAAAGAACCTGACGAGGTCTTACGGATAGCTAATATAATAACTTAAAAACTGGCCGACGTTCAGAAGTCGGACCAAGTCAACCCAAGTTATAAGTAAACCCTGGAAAGTGGTCTGGCCAACCCTATTAAAGAGGATTACTTTAACTTAGAAGGGCCTGACATAACAAAGTTAGCCCAAAACTAAAAAGTTATACAAGTAGTCCCTGAAAGAGATCTGATAAAGATCCAAGAAAAAGGACTACGAAAAATAACTTAAAGGAGACCGACACAACCAAGTCGGACTCCTATCACTAAAAAGTTATACAAATAGTCCCTGAAAGAGATCTGACAAAGATCCAAGAAAGAGAACTACAAAAAATAACTTAAAGGAGACCGACACAACCAAGTCGGACTCCTATCACTAAAAAAGTTATACAAATAGTCCCTGAAAGAGATCTGACAAAGATCCAAGAAAGAGGACTACGAAAAATAACTTAAAGGAGACCGACACAACCAAGTCGGACTCCTATCACTAAAAAAGTTATACAAATAATCCCTGAAAGAGATCTGATAAAGATCCAAGAAAGAGGACTACGAAAAATAACCTGAAGGAGACCGACACAACCAAGTCGGACTCCTATCACTTAAAAGATACCAAAGTAGTCCCTGAAAGAGATCTGAAAGAGGGACCAGCGCAAAAGACCCGTCAAGAAACAAGTAGGACCCCTGAGTCACAACCTCAAAGGATCAAAAGCTACAAACAATAAAACAATCCGAGGAGGTCGAGCTGCAAGATCTTAACATCAGCAGAAAACAGAAGAAAAGGCCAAGTAAAAAAAAAAACTACTTTTTTTTTAAAAAAGGCCATAAAAGGCCACCAAAACCTACTATCAAAAGACAGCAAGCTATTGTTCAAAATATAAAAGTTGCTAGAAGTGTCAGCAATTAAATAAAAAAGTTTCAAAAGCCCACAAGCCGGGCCAGCTACAGATCAACAAGCTTCAGGAACCTTCTTGGCATCATCAGGACAAGGAGAAGAAGGACGAGTCTGAATAGGAACGGCATCTATAGTTCCATCTTCCCGGTTCAAAACCTGGCAATCCGAATCAGGCGCAACTGGAAGAACAGAAGAAGTCGACACTTTGGCAAAGGACACAGGAGGAGGATCAGCATCATAATCACCATCGTCATCAGGGACAATCTTGCCATCCTTGCCAACATTGTCCAGGCTGAAAAGGGTGAGATCGGCCTCGGGGGCAATGACTCCAGCTTGCTCCTTCAAGTTCTCGTAAGCAGCAGTCACACTACCCACGAGATGACCTTGGAGCTCAGAATAATCCTCCCGGGCATTGTTCAACTCCTCCCTCAGGCGCATCACCTCCCGATAAGTCGTAACATAACTCTCCTTATGCATCAGGGCTGTGTCCTCGGCCAACCTCAAAGAAGCCGCCAGTGAAAGAGAACTCGCCTTCTCATTTTCTAGATCCTTCTCTAACTTGGTCACCTTTAATTCAAGCTCCTCCTTCAGCCCCTTTATCCGGTCAAACTCCTGCTTTGCCTCTTCTATAAATGCCTTGGTGGCATGAAGAGGGAGACTTTGAGCAGTCCGGTGTATAGCGGCCGCCATATACGCCATCTGTACGTGATTCCGAGCCATAAATTCCAAATGATGGAGGATGGACACGTCGTCCATTAAGAGGGTACCGTAGGGCCCAATTTGTTGATCTATAAACTCAATAGCATTAAAGTCAGGGGCATTGAGATCGAAGGGCTCGACTGTTGATGATTGGATTTTTGACGGTTTAGTATTTCACAAATGAATTCTCGTTGCAAGTATAGTTTCTAAACCAACAATAATCCTTTCATACAAAAGATTATTTTTCACAAGTAACAAACCCCTAAAATTAATAACCGAAGTATTCAAACCTCGGGTCGTTCTCCCTAGGAATTACAATAAAGTGTCTTGTTATTGGTTAGAAATGTGTTTTGGGGTTTTGGATAAGAAGCATGAAAGTAAATGGCAATGAAAATAAACTAACAACTATAAAAGGCTCTTGGTAAGGTATGAAAATTAGAAGTCCTATCCTAGTTATCCTTCTCAATTGTGATGAGAATTGTTCATTGCTACCACTTAGTTAACCCTTACTAAATAAAGGAAAGTCAAGTGGATGAATTGACTTGAGCCACAAGTCCTAGCCAACTCCCAAGGAAAGACTAGCTTTAGTGCACTCCAAACCAATTAGCAATCTCTCCAATTATCAATCAATAAAGGAATTAGATAACTCAAGTGTCACTAATTACTCTACCTAGGCCAAGAGGAACAAAAATCTATACTATATCTAGAAGAGGCATTTTAACAAACACATAGAGTGCAATAGAAGTAAACAACATAAATTGCAAGAATTAAAGAGAGATCTAACTACAAAGGCAAGAGATCAACAATAGAAAAGCAAAGAAGAACAATTATTATGAATTACCTCTTATTGAATTGAAAGAAAATGGAAGGAACAATAGTAGATCTACAACAAAGTATAAGAACAACATAAAGGAAATTACAATAAAAGAATGGAAGAATAATGAATGTAACAACAAAGAATTGAAAGGTAGAAGTAGAAGAAAGCAAAGATTAAAATCTAGATCTAAAAACTAAACCTAATCCTAATTCTAGAGAGAAGTGAGAGCTTCTCTCTCTAGAAACTAACTCTAACTACTAAACTAAGCTAATGGTAACTAACATGTGTTTCCCTCTTCACTCCTTGGGTTAAATAGCATCAGAAATGAGTTGGATTGGGCCCAAAAGGCTTCTAAAATCGCTGGCCACGTGTTGCATTAAGTGGGTCATGTGCCACCATCGGCGCGTCCGCGTACCCTGCGCGTGCGCGCCCCTATGCGCAATGCAACTATGGCAAATCTTATATCGTTTCGAAGCCCCGGATGTTAGCTTTCTAACCCAACTGGAACCGCATCATTTGGACCTCTGTAGCTCAAGTTATGGTTGTTTAAGTGCGAAGAGGTCGGCTTGACAGCTTTCCGGTTCTTTCATTTCTTCATGAGTTCTCCAACTTTTCATGCTTCTTTCTTCATTCCCTTGATCCAATCTTTGCCTCCTAAACCTTAAATCACTTAACAAACATATCAAGGCATCTAATGGAATCAAGGAGAATTAGATTTAGCTATTTTAAGACCTAAAAAGCATGTTTTCACTCTTAAGCACAATTAAAGGAGAAGTTATAAAACCATGCTATTTCAATGGATAAATGTGGGTAAAAGGTTATAAAATCCCCTAAAATCAATACAAGATAAACCGTCAAAACGGGTTTTGTCAACCTCCCCACACTTAAACCAAGCATGTCCTCATGCTTAAGCCAAGAGAGAAATAAGGGATATGACACTTATTCAAAGCAAAGAAACTATATGCATGCCACTAAATGCAAAATGATTCTACCTACTTGGTTAAAAATAAATCAATCTCCAAGACATACATGCACAAGTAGGGCTTAAGATCATATAACGATTCATGAGTCCTACCAATTTAAATATCAAAATGAAGTTCAAGTAGACTTGCAAGAAGAACGCTCATAAAAGCCGGGAATCAAAGAATTGAGCATCGAACCCTCACCGGAAGTGTTTGCACTCTAGTCGCTCAAGTGTGTAGGGTCAATTCTCTCAATTCTCCCCTAATCATGTTTTCTAAGATTTGTTTTTCTTCTAACAACCAACATATATTTCATGCATGCATACAAGTATCATGAGGTCTTTTCTTTAGGTTGTAATGGGGCTAGGGTCAAGGTAGGATCATATATGGCTAGTGGACTTAGGATTTGAATCTTTGATTAACTTAAACTTTCCCACCTAACCTATATAATGACCTATACAATTAAGTACTAATCTAACTACCCATTCCTCACTTTTTCACATACTCATGCATTTTCTTTTCATTTCATAACACTTATGCATTGATTCTTATTGAGCTTCACTTTGGGGCATTTTGTCCCCTTTATTGCTCTTCTTTTTTTTTCTTTCTTTTTTTTCTTTTTCACTTTTATTTCTTTTTTTTTCATTTTTTTTCTTTTTCTTTCAAACTATACACAAGAACATCAATGCATAAGGTCTATACATTTAATCAATACATGAGTATGTACCCAATTTCCCAATATAAAAATACAAAACACAAACACTCCCTTATCCCAACCAATGTCCCAAAGTTCCCACACTTGAATGATACTCACATACACTAGCCCAAGCTTAATCAAAGATCCAAATAAGGACTTTTATTATTTTTCGCTTTAAGGCTTGTAATGTGCTAAATTAAGAACAAAGTGGGTTAAGCGTAGGCTCAAAGTTGGCTAACAAAGGAAGATAAAAGGTAAGGCCATTTGGGTAAGTGAGCTAATGAAATGATGGCCTCAATCATATAAATGCATGAATACAAGGAATAATGGGAAATATAGATTCAAACAAATCAAAGATTACAATCATAGAAAGAGAACAATTACACACAAGAAGGAAAATAAGTGGTTATAAGATGTAACCACACCATTAGGCTCAAATCTCACAAGCTTGTGTTCTTAACTCAAAAACCATGTTCCAAAATACATTCTTTCAAGCAAGTTCAACAAAAAATTTGTTTTAATTGGTAGGGTGCCCTAAAATGGTTTCTCGGAAAAGAATTCATCACTTTAACCAAGTAATCCTAATAAGAAGGAAGTAGTAAAAATATGTATAAATTCTAACTAAAATGCAACCTATCATGCAAATGTAATTGGTGTTGAAGGAGAAAATTGTTACCCATGGAGATCGGTCGAACGACCTCCCCACACTTGAAGATTGCACCGTCCTCGGTGCATGCGAAGAAGAGCAAGGTGGACGGGTTGCTACAATTGATGAGCTCCTTCAAAAGGTTGCGTGGATGACTTGTTTGTTGCCCCATTTAAAAGCTTTTCCTTTCTCCCTTCTTGGTGGCCAACCTAAAAGGAAAGAAAAAGAAAGAAAGTTAAGCCTATAACAAAGATATCAAAGTAAATAGAACATAGGCGGGGGCTAATGCCAAATAAGAGTATGATTCCCTACTACATGTTAGCTAAGCATGTGAGTGAGAAAACAATGTAAGCTAAGGCATATCATTAAGCTCGATGCAAGAGTAAAGTTAAAGCATGAAGAGCATGTGGCACATCAAGTTCACATAAGAAGAAGTGGGTCATGAAAGACAATATGAGGTCATATCAATGCACAAAGACATAAGAGTCATACAAGATGAAGCATTGATTTAAAAGTTTCATCACCCAACAATATCAAACAAGTCAAGAAGCACCAAAATAATGCAAGAATTTCTCAACAATTGAGTGTAAGAATCCAACGCCATTATTGAAAGGACACTTAGAAAAAAAACTAAAAACATGCTATAGAAATAAAATGAAAATTGAAAGAGTAGAAGTATGCGAATGCAGTGAACAAAAGAAAATGGAAGATGAGAAAAAAACTCTTTTTTTTTTTTACCGACGCGTGCGCATCATGCGTGCTTACGCGTCGATGTGCATATTGGTTGAAGGACGCGTACGCGCCAGGTGCGCGTACGCGTGCATCGAGTTAGGCCGGAGGCATAATGTCGGCCCAAGTCTGGCACAACTCTCGGGTAAAAGTACCGGGGGTGCAGATTCTGCAATCGACGCGCGCGCGCATAGTGTGCGTGCGCGCGCATTGCGAATTTTAAGATCATTTGCGCGTACGCGCCAGGTGCGCGCACGCGTGGATAGACTTGTGCCTTAGGCCCAATGTTCGCACAGTACAGGCCTAACTCTCGGGTTTTTGGCCGGAGGTGAAATTTTGCATCCACGCGTACGCGTACAGTGCGCGTCCGCGTGGGTGGTCGAAAAAATGCTCAGGTGCGCGTACGCGTCAAGTGCGCACACGTGTGGATGGTGTTCTGTTTTTCAAAAAAATATTTTTCTAAGTTCTTACACCAATCCAAGCCTTTCAATCCTCCAAACAGCTACTAAAACGCCTAGAACCTTATTCAACATACTATACTACCAACTAAACTTGATAAAACAATAAAAACAAGAAATTAAACTAATTCTACCAATATTTACAAAAGATAAAAATGAAAATGAGAATCTACCTATAATGGCAACTCAATTCACTTATTAACAAACTAAAAGAGTATGGAAAGAGTTTACCATGGTGGGGTGTCTCCCACCTAGCACTTTTATTTATTGTCCTTAAGTTGGACTTATGGGGAGCTTCTTATCAAGGTGGCTTGTGCTTGTATTCATCTTGGAACTCCCACCAATGCTTGGTTCTCCATTGTGCCCCAAGATTTCTCATGGATTGAGCCAAGTGTTGATGGAGTTCCTCACAAGCTTGGGACTCCCAAAGTTGATCCTCTTCTTGTGATCCGGGATCCCACACTTTGTTTTCACACTCGTCTTGAGGTTGATCATCATTATTAGTCCAACCGGGTGGTGAGTAAGGTGAATTCTCTATGAAGTGCCCAACAATCCTCCTAGACCCATCTATTTGAGCACTACTCCAACCTTTATATCTCATGTTTGATGCATCAACCATAATGAGCCTTGATTTGCAATGCCCACCACAAAACCTTTTCCGCTTACGTTTCATTCCACAAACTTCCCTAAGTTGGCCATCCGTTTCAAGCAAACCATATTCAAGTGGGATAATAAAACTAATAGAAATGAATTTCACCCACTCAAATGAAGGTGTAGATGGCAACCTAGGCAAAGATGCTTCCAAAGATCTTGACAAAGCATAACCAACCCTCGTTCTTCCATTTCTAGGGACTTCCACCTCTTCACAAGATCTCTTAATCTCAATCCTTTGTTTAACAATTTTATCTAAACCTTTTCCTTTACTCAAATCATAATAGGGAGGATGAGAAAAATTTACCTCCTTAACGCTTTCAAATCCAACCGGAGAAGGTTCTTCATGCTCAAAGGATTCTTCACCACTAAGACTTGATGCTTGATCTTCATCACCAAGGGAACTCAATTCTTTCTCTATCCCATCCAAGTCTTCATATGGAATATGCCTTGGAAGGTGTGCACTTTCCTCCCTAGCATCAATTTCAATCATCTTGGAGGGGTTTTCTTCAACTCTATGTTCCCATGGAGGCTCCGCATCTCCTAAGTCTTCTACCACTTCTTCCTTGTCTTCAACAATTAAAGCTTCCTCCAATTGTTCCAATACAAAGCAACTTCCTTCATTTTCCACCGGAGTTTCCAATCTCTCCTTCATGCTATGTTCTTCATTCGATTCTCCACATGTAGCCATGGGAGTTCCTTGAGTGTTCAAGCATTGGGAGGCTAATTGATTTGTTACCGCATCCAAGGCGGCCATGAAATTTTGCACATCCCTTTTCATCTCTTCTTGCCCTTGAACAAGAACACCAAGGGTTTCATCCATTAGAGATTGGGGTGGTTGGAAGGATTCATCATTTTGGGGGAAGGGTTCATAGTAGGAAGGTAGTTCTTCTTGGTAGAGTTGTGGTGGTTCAATGTTTTCCATTCTTTCCACTTGTTGCACAACACACTCCATGGTTGCTTGAAATTGATCCAATGCTTTCTTGAGATGATCCCTTGACTCTTGTTCCTCTTGGATAATATGATTAGGATCATGTGGCTCTTGGTTCAATGGATATAAGTATTCTTCCATGGAAGGTTGTGGTGGAAAGTAGTATTCATCTTGTGGTTGAAAATTTTCATATATTGGAGGTGGTTCATCTTGGTAATAATGTGGAAGAGGTGGCTCTTGAAAAGATTGATGTTGGAATGGTGGTAGCTCTTTGTGTGGTTCATATGGCTCATATGGTTGTTGGTAGGATGGATATGGGTTAGGGTCATATGAAGGTGGTTGGTGAAAATGGGCTTGTGAGTGTGGTTGAGGGCTATGTTGAGGATATGATTCATAGGCATATGGTGGTGGTTCTTGAAAATCACAAGGAGATTCACCATAGCCATTGGATTGATATGCATCATAGAATGGCTCTTCTTCATAGTGCATTGGTGGAGGTTGTTGCCAAGAGGATTGATCATAAGCATATGGCTCCTCCCACCTTTGGTTATCCCATCCTTGACACACATCTTCATTATAGTCCTCATTTTCTACAACATTTTGATAACCAAACTCATAGCCAAGGTGAGAATTCATGATAGCAAGAGCAAATAAGAAACAAAAAACTAATAAGAAATAATGAAACAAAATACTAAGACTAGCAAAAACTAACAAGCAATCAAAAAATCAAGCTATTCACAATATTCACATATATACAATAACCAATAACACAACACCATTGCAATTCCCCGGCAACGGCGCCATTTTGATGATTGGATTTTTGACGGTTTAGAATTTTACAAATGAATTCTCGTTGCAAGTATAGTTTCTAAACCAACAATAATCCTTTCATACAAAAGATTGTTTGTCACAAGTAACAAACCCCTAAAATTAATAACCGAAGTATTCAAACCTCGGGTCGTTCTCCCTAGGAATTACAATAAAGTGTCTTGTTATTGGTTAGAAATGTGTTTTGGGGTTTTGGATAAGAAGCATGAAAGTAAATGGCAATGAAAATAAACTAACAACTATAAAAGGCTCTTGGTAAGGTATGAAAATTAGAAGTCCTATCCTAGTTATCCTTCTCAATTGTGATGAGAATTGTTCATTGCTACCACTTAGTTAACCCTTACTAAATAAAGGAAAGTCAAGTGGATGAATTGACTTGAGCCACAAGTCCTAGCCAACTCCCAAGGAAAGACTAGCTTTAGTGCACTCCAAACCAATTAGCAATCTCTCCAATTATCAATCAACAAAGGAATTAGATAACTCAAGTGTCACTAATTACTCTACCTAGGCCAAGAGGAACAAAAATCTATACTATATCTAGAAGAGGCATTTCAACAAACACATAGAGTGCAATAGAAGTAAACAACATAAATTGCAAGAATTAAAGAGAGATCTAACTACAAAGGCAAGAGATCAACAATAGAAAAGCAAAGAAGAACAATTATTATGAATTACCTCTTATTGAATTGAAAGAAAATGGAAGGAACAATAGTAGATCTACAACAAAGTATAAGAACAACATAAAGGAAATTACAATAAAAGAATGGAAGAAGAATGAATGTAACAACAAAGAATTGAAAGGTAGAAGTAGAAGAAAGCAAAGATTAAAATCTAGATCTAAGAACTAAACCTAATCCTAATTCTAGAGAGAAGTGAGAGCTTCTCTCTCTAGAAACTAACTCTAACTACTAAACTAAGCTAATGGTAACTAACATGTGTTTCCCTCTTCACTCCTTAGGTTAAATAGCATCAGAAATGAGTTGGATTGGGCCCACAAGGCTTCTAAAATCACTGGCCACGTGTTGCATTAAGTGGGTCATGTGCCACCATCGGCGCGTCCGCGTACCGTGCGCGTGCGCGCCCCTATGCGCGATGCAACTATGGCAAATCTTATATCGTTTCGAAGCCCCGGATGTTAGCTTTCTAACCCAACTGGAACCGCATCATTTGGACCTCTGTAACTCAAGTTATGGTCGTTTAAGTGCGAAGAGGTCGGCTTGACAGCTTTCCGGTTCTTTCATTTCTTCATGAGTTCTCCAACTTTTCATGCTTCTTTCTTCATTCCCTTGATCCAATCTTTGCCTCCTAAACCTTAAATCACTTAACAAACATATCAAGGCATCTAATAGAATCAAGGAGAATTAGATTTAGCTATTTTAAGACCTAAAAAGCATGTTTTCACTCTTAAGCACAATTAAAGGAGAAGTTATAAAACCATGCTATTTCAATGGATAAATATGGGTAAAAGGTTATAAAATCCCCTAAAATTAATACAAGATAAACCGTCAAAATGGGGTTTGTCAACTGTCTTTTGCTTCTTACTTGGAGGGGCAGCAGATGGAGTGGCAGAAGTAGGGTAAGGGTCCACCAAACGGACCCGAGGTGTTGGGATCATCTTCCTCACCCCGGGGGAACTCGGCACTGATGGCTTCTCGCGCACTAGGGAGGATCCCTCCCCAGCCGCCTTGGCGGCAATATTCCTGGCAGCAGTCGCCTTCTGCGCCCTCTTAAAAGCCTTCATAGATTCGTTATTCTTCATTGCCTCTGCAAATAAAACAGAAGTCAAGCTACAAATCGAACAAGTTGGAAATACAGCTACAAGTAAACATAAACAGATAGCAAAGAAAACACAAGATACCCAGTTCAGTTTGAAGAAGAGAATGATTGGTTAGAAATTTCTTTGTATCAAGATGGGGAGGTTGACCCCAGCGCTCTTCCAAAATAGTCACAAAGGCCCGCTCAGCCTCATCCAACATGTCCCAAGAATACCTGGAGACCCTCACATCTTTTTGCCATTCCAGGAGAAAGGCAGGCTCATCATTTTCATCCAGAAAAAAGGGGCGAGTTCCTTTAACAGCTCGGACCTTGAAAAAATAGTTTTTAAAATCGCGGAATGACTCGTCAAACATGGAAAAAACTTTCTTTCCCTGGGTGGAACAAAAGGAGACCCAGGCTACCTTCTTTTTTAACACTCCAAGCTTAGTCAAGACAAACAAATAGAAGAAAAGAGATTGGAAAGCAGGAATACCAAAGCCATTGCACAACAATTGGAAAATTTTTATGAAACCCCAGGAGTTGGGGTGAAGTTGAGAAGGGGCAACATTACAAGACCATAACAGGTCGATTTCAAATTGAGTAAAGGGAAGGGTGATACCCAACTGACCAAAGAAAAAGTCATAAGCATAAAAGAAAGGGCGACCATCAACAACCCGAGTTGAAAAACAGACTCTCTCGTCAGAGGAAGGAGGGACAAGTTCATAGTTTTTCTCATCACCAGAATTGCTACAGACACTATGAAACTGCCTAAGCTGAGTGCAAAATTCAGAATCGGCCAGCGAGACACACAGGAGAACCATGGAGTCCACCCAATCGTCCATACCCGCAGGAACCTGGGAAGGCATCTCTACAATGTTATTTCGGGAAGACATGAGGCCAACTAAATCCTACAAAAAGAAAAGAAGAGTGGATTACTTAAAAACAAACATCTCGGACATGGGTCAAAACTTCTCGACGGGTGGATAAACCAAAAAGGGAAAAACCCCAAGACTCAAGATAAAAAGTCTTGGAGCATCCCTTGGAGGTAGTAAACAAGAAAGGTCTTCAAATCATTTCTACAGTCTACATCTCGGCACTCATCAAAATAAAATCCAGAAAAGAAAACAAAGGAAGCAAAAAACACAAAAGGTCCACCCTTCTACAGTTTATCAGGAAAAGCATTGCTTCTACAGTTTACCAGTACTACTGCTACAGTTTGTCAGAGCACCAAAAAAGGCCAAAATGGAAAAACAGCAAAGGCACGAACTTTTCAAAATCAAGCAAAAATCATCAGCCAAAGGCACAAACAGAAACGGCGGCAACATGCAAAAGGAAAAAAGATTCAAGCAAACAAAAGATTCGCACTGAAAAAGAGAAAAAACCAGAGCATGCAACAAGTCAAGCACGATAAAAACAGAAAGATCCAAACTTTCTCCGAAAGGAAGATCAAAAGGAAAAACCCCATCGCAAAATCAGAAATAAACGAGGAAACACAAAATGAGACTAACCTGGAGAATAGAAGGAAACCTCGAAGAAAGTTGAAAAGCAGAAGCAACAAAGCCACCCCCTCGAAGAGGAAGAATGCGAAGACAGAAGGAAAAAATGTGGAAACAGCCCTCTTCCGAAAACGTAGTAGCAGAACAAACGTCACAAAGAAGAAACTATAAACTCTGGGCAAGAAACAGAAAATGAGAGAGTAAAGGAAGGAGTTACGGAGAAGAAGTAAGAAGAGAAACCGTTTTCTGATTAAAGATATTCAAAATAAAAGCCAAGAGAGAATGGGGCAATTAATGCCAATTAAATGCGAATGTTAAAACCGCTTGCGTTCCCAAAAAAGCGCTAATACAAAAGCGCGCGCTTTTAGAGGAAAACGTTCTACATTCAAAAAAGACTCTACAAAGAAAGGAATCGACAAAATGCTTGAGTTCAACTTCACTGAAGAAAGGACCGAAGTCAAAGACTCGGCCTCGAAAAAGAAGACCGAGCTCAAGTAGGGGCACTGTTCATACCCTGGATCGAGCTGTCCGACCCGGGATGTTCTACAGACAAAGCGATCGACCTCTTCAGGTCAGGACAACCCGACCTCTTCTCAAAGAGCTCGGACAAGTCACAGAAAAAGCCCAAACAAAGGGCCCAAATAGAGGAACACATCCCAAATCCAAGGGCAGCCCAAGCCCGTAGAGATAAAGGCGGTTCCCTTAAAGATGACCTCATTAAGAGATAAGATAAAGATAAGATAAAGATAACTAACTTATCTTATCCACAGGAGGCCACATCTCACCATTATAAATACACTGGAGCACCCAGGTATAACTCATACTCTGATTCTACTCAATACCTGCTTAATACCCTTGCTAACTTAAGCATCGGAGTCCCTTGCAGGTACCCCCACCCTCCGGGGACGAAGGATCAGCACCACCACCAAGTCCAACAAGTCGGACACACCAGCTTCGGCCGCTGTACACCTGCCAGACACGTCGGCTCCGACCAACACAGAAAATCTCGTCCGAGATTGACCTACAGTTTCAGGTAACCCTCGGAACAGTATCAAAGAGCCCAAAATCTCAACATTTTTTTCCATAAAATTCGAAATTAACGGTTGAGGAACTGAACCAAAATTGTGGCTTACCTCAAGAACAAAGTATTGAATTTTGTAGAGCTCGTCGCGATGAATGCGTGGCCGCAAACGGTGCGGCAATCGGAGCTCCGGATCAAAAGTTATGGTGGTTTGAAGATCAAATGAGAGATAGAACTTTGGAAGAGTGTTCTTCCCCTCACATTTCCTTTTTCAGCGTGTTCTACTGTTCTAGTGTGTAGAGAGGAGAGAGAGTGCTGAAAATTAGGGTTTTAGGTTTAGTTATGTTGGCCCAGTTTGGCCCGTTCGGTCCAATCTTGGGCCGATTTCTATTAAATTGGTATTAAAATTCTCGTTTCAATCTCCTCTATCATATTAAGCCATCAAAATCACATTTTTTTGGCTTTTTAGAATAAATTCTCATTTATGGGTTAATTAGTCATTAATTAACCGGGTTTTACAGTTTGAAATTGGGTGGAGGTCGAAGATGGAATCCCCCTTCGCGTGGCTCTAGAATCCTATTATTTGCACTCTATAATTCTTCAGTGACAAATAAGCGATAAAAGCTCTGTTGGGTCCAGTCATCGGTGAGGAAGACTAAGCCATGATACCATTAGCAAGATAAGGTTAAGCAAAATCGACTTCACAAAGGAAAAACATTTGAATTGCTTTTGTAGGTATTACGCGAGAATATGCAAGTTAACTAATATAGAGAATCCTCAAATATTGTTTTTTGTGTCCCCAATATACAAGGTAAGAAAGAAAATCGTTGCATAACAAATTTTTGGAATTTGTAAAATAGTTCAGAGCAGAATCATGGATTGGGTTCATTACAGGAAAATCAACCATATTGCAAAAAAATCAACCACATTGCAAGTTCTTCATTATGTTGAAACTGTTTTTTATTTCAGCTACAAGAAGGCTGCTGTTAAAGATGCTAATGAACTGCATAAATTAGTGGGCATAATTGGTGGGTTCCAAGATAAATTGAATGTGGAGGATGAGGGTTGAATGTGACACGAATGAAAGTGGGAGATGGTGATTATGTGGGGGTTTAATGTTGAAGACGGTTTACAGTTCTTTTTGTAAATTGAATAAGAGAGAGTGGGATTTAGAGTCTTTTCATTTTCAATAGAGGAAAATGAAAGGGATATATGATAAACCACTATTTTACTGTTTATTTTGTATTGAATTGAGTGGATTTTAACAACTATTCTTACAATTATTCATATAAATTGCATGGTTTTATAAATCCTTCTGAATTTGTGCTATGATTGAAAACATGCTTCTTTGGCATTAAAATTGCTAATTTTTAATCTTCTCCTAATACCATTCGATGCCGTGATATGTGTGTTAAGTGTTTTTAGATTTTATAGGACAGGAATGGCTTAGAGGATGAAAAGGAAGCATGGAAAAGTGGAAGGAGCACAAGAATTTGGAGATTTGAGAAGCTGGCCTCGACGCGCACGCATGGATGACGCGTACGGGTAACCGGTGCAGTAGACAAATGACGCGTATGCATGGATGACGCGCACGCGTTGTCATTTAATATCTAGTGACGCGTATGCATGGCTGACGCGTACGCGTGACAAGCGTCACATGCCTCAGTTATGGGAAAACGCTGGGGCAATTTTTTGGCTGCTTTTGACCCAGTTTCAGGCCCAAAAATGAAGACAAGAGGCTGGGAAGTGGAGCTGGACATTCACTTTTTCATTCATTCACACACTTTAGATTTTAGATGTAGAATTCTAGAGAGAGAGAGGCTCTCTTCTCTCTCTAGGTTTAGGATTTCTTCTTTCAATTTCTCCTTAGGTTTAGGTTTCAGTCTTATTTTAATTTAGTTTTCTCTTACTTTTATTTGATCTAGCACTTTAGTTATCTACTTCTCTTATTGATTCCTTTATTTTGCCCATTTAGTTTATGAACTCTTGTGTTACTTTCAACTTCCTTTTTAATGCAATTTTATGTTTCCATGTCTTTTTTTATGTTTGCCTTGGTTTCTCTTATTGCTTTCTTGCTTGTGTTAGTTAAAGCTTTTATTAATTCTTGCATTTTATGATGTTTCTCTTTATTGTATTCTATGTGTTTGACGAAATGTCCTTTTAGCTATAGAGTAGATTTTTCTATTCTTGGCTTGGGTTGGTAACTTGGGTAACCTTAATTTGCTAATACCCAAGTAATTGATGGTTGATATCCATTTACACTAGCTTTCACTAATTCCATTAGTGAGTGGCTAGGACTTATGGATTGGGATTGATGAAGCTCATTTAACCTTCCTTCAATTGTTAGAGAATGACTAAATGAGATTGAGCCCTACAACTATCATATGGTGAGTAGTGACAAGGATAAAGATCCTTAACCATTAACACTTGTTAAGACCTTTTTACCGTTGGAGTTTTCCTTACTTTCTTACTATTTACATTTCTTGTTCCTTATTTCAAAACCCCAAAAAGAAGTATATCATAACCAATAAGAAACGCACTTCCCTGTAATTTCTTGAGAGACGACCCGAAGTTTGAATACTTCGGTTATTTTATTGGGTTTGCACAAGTGACAAACATATTAAACATTGACTGAGGTTTAATTGTCGGTTTAGATCTATACTTGCAATGTGATTTTATTGAGAAATTCTTTACCGACATTTTTCCTCCATCAAGTTTTTGGCGTCGTTACCAGGGAATTGCAAATGTGTGCTTTATTATTGGTTATTGTTAATATTATGAATATCTTTGTCTTTCTGTTTCTTTGTTAGTTTTTGCTAGTTTTAGTAGTTTATTTTAATTAGTTTTCATTAGTATTTATTTTTATTTTCTCTTGCTATTATGAATTTTCATCACTTTGGCTATGAGTTTGGTTCAAATTATGTTGTAGGGAATGGAAGCTTCAATGAGAACATGCATCAAGGATGGAATAATCAAAGGTGGGAGGAGCCTCAAGCACATGATCAACCTTTTTGGCAACAACCTCCTCCAACTTACTATGAGCAAGAGTCATTCCAAGATGCATACCAACCCAATGGCTATGGTGGGTCTCCTTGTGACTACCAACAACCACCACCATATGCCTATGAACCTCCTCCTCAATATAATTCTCAACCTACCTCACAAGCCCCATTTTACCAAACACCTCCATATGGCTCTAGTCCATATCCCTCATATAACCAATCACCCTCACCTCATCCTTGTTACCACTATAAAAGACAACCTATAGAACCACCCACATTTCAACTCAATTACTCCCAAGGACCACTATGCTCACATATACCACCTCAATATACACCATCTCCATATCCTTATCAAGATGAACCACCTTCTTATCATGAACCCTTTCTCCCAAATAATGAAACATCATATCCACTCCAATCTCCAATGGATGACACCCTTGGTCTTCTTCTTCAAGGGCAAAGAGAGATGCAAAGGACGACACTAGAATTCATGGCTACCTTAACCGAGGTAGTAAATACTCTAGCCTCACAATGCTTAGACACTCAAAGTACTCCCATGGCCACATGTGGGGAATCAATTGAAGAGCGTAGCAAGAAGGAGAGATTGAAAACTCCAATGAAAAATAAGGAGTGGGATTTTATATTGGAACAAGTGGAGGAAGCCCAATTAGTTGAAGAGGAGGAAATGGTTGAAGACTTAGGAGATGTTGAAAGTCTATGGAAATTGAAAGTTATAGAGCCACCTCTCAAGAAGCTTGACATTGATGTTAAGGAAGGTGTACAACCTCTAAAGCATATTATAGTTGGAGATTTTGAAGAGGCTGATCAAGATATGAATTTAATTATTGAAGAAGTTTTATCTATAATTGAATCCTATCCCATTAGACATGAGTTGGAGATAAAAAAAGACAGTAAATAACCTCCCATACCCTTGGTAAATGATGACGAAGAGATTGATTTGGAAAAAAGCTACCAAGAGAAAGATGTTAAAGTTGAAGAAGCTTGCCAAGAGGTGGAAGTAGTCAAGGAAGAGCACAAGGGAGTGGAGCTTGCAAAATCACTAGAAACACCTCTCCCCAAGCCATTACCATCCAACACAACATTCAAATGGGTAACATTCTTATCCTTAAACCTTATTTTCCCACTTGAATATGGCTTGCTTGAGACGGATGGTCAACTTAGAGCTCTTTGTGGCTTTAAGAGTAAAAAGGAGATGGTAAGTGGTTGGAAACACAAGTTTTGGTTCATTGTGGTTGAAAACTCAAGAGTCTAAATGCACAGATTGGTGTAGATCTCGATTGAATGGGTCTAGAAAGTTGTTTGGATGCCTCAATGAGAATTCGGATTGCTTGCCACCGGTTGGAACAATGATGATCAACTTGAAGATAGGCATAGAAAGAAGATTTGGGATCCGGAAATATATGAGGATCAATTGTGGGAGCCCTTAGCTTGTGTGGAACTTCATCAAATCTTGGAGCTATTAATTTTGAACTTTGGAGCTTATTGGAAGTCCAAGTATTGGTGGAAGTTTCAAGATGAGTTCAAGCACCAGCCACCATGATAAGGAGCTCACCAAATATCCAACTTAAGGACTTTAACTAAAAGTGCTAGGTGGGAGACACCCCACCATGGTATATTCTTCCATTTTTCCTTTTTATTTATATTGGTAATAAGTTGAATTTTCAATTTTAGTTAGGATTATTTAGTTTAAGTTGTGGTTTCACTTGTTTAATAATGTTTGGTACTACGTTGATAGCTTGTTAGTTTATTAAAAAAAACTCATTCTCACACGTGCGCGTGTTGATGCTCTCCGGTCCAAAAACCAGAGAGTTGTGCTAGAACCGCGCGGGTGGGGTGCTAGGCGCAGAACCCATCCCACGTGTGCGCTTCGCTGATGCGTACGTGTCATTTGCATTTTTTGGCCTCCCACGCATGAACATGACTGACGCGCACGCATCGTATCTCAATTCTGCAATGCTGGTACGAGAAACAGGGACTTGTGATGGAACGGTGCAGCTACTGTGCGCAGACCTCCTGCGTACGCGTGCCTGACACGTACACATCGATATCTTTATCGTCAACTCATGCGTGAGCGTGATGGACGCGTACGTGTCACCCCTCTATTCTTCTTGGTCATGCGCACGCGTGAATTATGCACACGCGTCGCGTTCGCGCCCTGTTTTGCCCTGTTTCTTTTCCTTTCTTCTTCTTTCTTCTCTCTTTTCTTCTTCTTTCTTCTTCCTTTCTTACTTTCTTCTTCTCCATCTCCTCATATTTCCACTCCTCATTTTATCCTCTTTCTTTTCTTTTGCTTATTACATTTGCATACTTGCATTCATTTCATTTTAACTTTGTTGTTTGTTCCTCTTTTCTTTTCTATATTTATTGGTTTAACATTGGTGTTAAATTTTCTTACTCAACTGTTGAATATTTCTCGCGTTGTTTTGGTGCTCAGTGACTTATTTTATATTGTTGGGTGATATTATTTATAGGTCATTGCCTAATCTTTTATGACACTTGTATTCCTTGTGCATTAATATGGACTCACATTGTCTTTCATAACCCGCTTCTTCTTACTTATTATTTGCAAAGTTTGCCCCACACACAACATTAATGCTTTAGTTCTTCCTAACTCATTATTCTTTATTTTTGTGCTTCATTATCATTGAGTTAGGATGGGACCGCATGCTCTCATGCTTATCACTAATCTTGTCTGTGTCAATTCTTATTTTAACTTGATGCTTCCGATTATTCTTTTCATTTACTTATGCTTTGACTTTACTCGTGCATCAGGTGTTAGTTGATATGTCATTTGCGTATATTGTTTTCTCACTTACATGTTGTAGCTACCATGTAGTTGAGAACCCCACTCTTATTAGGCATTAGCGCTACCTATATTTTATTTGCCTTGATATCTTTATTGTTGGGCAAATCTTCTTCCTTTTTTCTCTCTTTTCATGTTGGCCACCAAGAGGGAAAAGGAAAAGCTTCGAAATGGGGGCAACAAGCAAGTCCTTCTGCACAATCCTTTGAAGAAGCTCATTAGTTGTGATAACCCACCTTGGACAAACCTGACTTTTTGTACCCACCCATTGCTCATTTTTTCATGCACCAAGGATGGTGCAATCTTTAAGTGTGGGGAGGTCGAGACCGACTTCCGTGAGTAACAATACTTTTTCCAACACCAATTCTTAATCCAGTTTGTTAATTAGTAGTTGCATTACATGATAGACTGCATGTGTAGTTAGTTGCTCGCATTTTGGTACTACTTGGTTGAAGTGATAATTTTTTTCAAGAAACTATTTTAAGGTATTTCACTAATTTGAATTAAAATTTTTTATTGAACTTGCTTGAAGAAATTTAATTTGGAACATGGTTTTAGAGCTCAAACATACAAACCCAGTAAGATTTTGAGCATATTGATTGGTTGCAGCTTATCAACCAATATTTTGTTTTGGTGTGTGTTGTTCTCTCCAAAATTGTGATCTTTGTCTTGCTTAATTCTATATTTCCATTATTTGATGTATGCATGCACTTATATGATTGAGGCCTTTGTTTCACTATAGCTCACATGCCCATATGGCCTTACCCTTTCACCATCCTTTTCAAACCAATGTTGAGACTATTGTACCCTTTTTGTTCTCTATTTTAGTACAACACTAACTCTAAGCGGAAAATAATAAATTTTCTTAATTTGAATCCTTGGTTGGCTTAGACTAGTGAGAGTATTCATGATTTAAGTGTGGAAAAATTGGGTTGGGAAAATTTGGTTTGAGAAGTGGGTATTGTATATTTTTAGTGAAAATGTGAAAAAGATAGTTGACCACATATTCTTGCATTCAATACCTTAATCATATGCATGGATCTCTCATATATATGTTATCCACCACATATGAAAAAAATAAACAAAAAGAAAAAAAAAACAATAAAAGGGGCAAAATTCTCCAAAGTAAATGGTGGTAGTAATACATATGTATTGTAATCAAATTTGGGATGCATGAAAATATGGAAAAGATAGTTAATGGGTAGTTAGATTTTGTATTTTGCTTACATGGATTGTCTTAGGTTAGGTGAAAAGTTTAGGTTAATCAAGGATTCAAATTTTAGTCCACTTAACCAAATACATTCCTACCTTGACCCTAACCCCATTACAACCCTTAAAAGACCTCTTGATATGTGTATTCGTGCATTAAATTTTTGTTGATTGGTAGAAGAAGAGCAAGCC
Source organism: Arachis stenosperma (assembly GCF_014773155.1). Lineage (NCBI taxonomy): Eukaryota > Viridiplantae > Streptophyta > Magnoliopsida > Fabales > Fabaceae > Arachis > Arachis stenosperma. The sequence goes on along the minus strand of NC_080380.1, from coordinate 120,320,463 downwards.
TTAGAAAGCAAGATTGAAAATTGAGAGAATCGATCCTTAAACACTTGAGTGATTAGAGTATATACACTTTCGGTGAGGGTTCGATGCTCAATTTGTGTTTTCGGCTTTCATGAGCTTTCTTCTTGCAAGTTTATTTGTACTTCATTTTGAGATTTGAATTAGTGGAATTCAGTTCATATTTGTTCTTGAAAGATTGATCTACTTTTAACTAAGTAGGTAGAAGTATTTGGCATGTAGTTGCATTCATATAGATAAGTTGCATTGCATAAATCTAACCATTTTTCCTTCATTCTTTTGGTTCCCCTGAGCTTAGCATGAGGATGCTAATGTTTAAGTGTGGGAGATTGATAAACCACTATTTTACGATTTATTTTGTATTGAATTGAGTGGTTTTTATCAACTATTCTTACACTTATTCATATAAATTGCATGGTTTTATAAATTCTCTGAATTTGTGCTATGATTGAAAACATGCTTCTTTGGCCTTAAAATTTCTAATTTATAATCTTCTCTTATTATCATTCGATATCGTGATATGTGTGTTAAGTGTTTTTAGGTTTTATAGGGCAGGAATGACTTAGAGGATGGAAAGAAAGCATGCAAAAGTGGAAGCAACACAAGAATTTAGAGATTTGAGAAGCTAGCCTCGACGCGCATGCATGGATGACGCGTACAGGTGACTGGTGCAGTAGACAAATGACGCGTATACGTATATGACACGCACGCATGGCCATTTAATATCCAGTGACGCGTGTGCATGGCTGACGCGTACGCGTGACAAGCGTCACGTGCCTCAGTTACGGGAAAATGTTGGGGGCAATTTCTGGGCTGCTTTTGACTCAGTTTCAAGCCCGAAAATGAAGACAAGAGGCTGGGGAGTGGATCTAGACATTCACTTTTCATTCATTCACTCACTTTAGGTTTTAGATGTAGAATTCTCTAGGTTTAGGGTTTCTTCTTTCATATTCTCCTTAGGTTTAGGTTTCAATCTTATTTTAATTTAGTTTTCTCTTACTTTTATTTGTTCTAACACTTTAGTTATCTACTTCTCTTGTTGATTCCTTTATTTTGCGCATTTAGTTTATGAACTCTTGTGTTACTTTCAATTCCCTTTTTAATGCAATTTTATGTTTCCATGTCTTTTTTTATGTTTGCCTTGGTTTCTCTTATTGTTTTCTTGCTTGTGTTAGTTATAGATTTTTTTAATTCTTGCATTTTATGATGTTTCTCTTTATTGTATTCTATGTGTTTGATGAAATGTCTTTTTAGCTATAGAGTAAATTTTTCTATTCTTGGCTTGGGTTGGTAACTTGGGTGACCTTGAGTTGCTAATACCCAAGTAATTGATGGCTGATATCCATTGACACTAGCTTTCACTAATTCGATTAGTAAGTGGCTAGAACTTATGGATTGGGACTAATGAAGCTTATTTAACCTTCCTTCAATTGTTAGAGGATGACTAAATGAGATTGATCCCCACAAATATCATATTGTGAGTAGTGACAAGGATAAAGATCCTTAACCATTAACACTTGCCAAGACTTTTTTACCATTGGAGTTTTCCTTACTTTCTTACTATTTACATTTCTTGTTCCTTATTTCAAAACCCCCCCAAAAGAAGTATATCATAACCAATAAGAAACGCACTTTCCTGTAATTCCTTGAGAGACGACCCGATGTTTGAATACTTCGGTTATTTTTTATTGGGTTTGTACAAGTGACAAACATATTAAACGTTGACTGAGGTTTAATTGTAGGTTTAGATCTATACTTGCAAAAAATTTGAATGATGTAAATCCTCATATTGCCTATCAAATACATGAGTAACATGAATTTTAAAAATTTACCAAAATTAGCTTTAAGTGGGAGATTGCAAAACTAGTAAAGCTATTTTGGTAATGGGCTAAATAAAAGGTGATAAACACCCCCTGGCTTTTAGGCATTGAATTTTAATGGTGGAGAGAGCGAAGAATTATCCATTTCTAATTGATGGATGGTTTATGTTAAAGAAGTGCACTTTTAAATTGAGCATTCTTGACTCATTTTAATCAATTCATCCAATAACAACAACAGTAATTATAAGTTACATAGAGAGTTTTTCGTTTGAAATATTTCTCTTGTATTAAGATAGTGTTATTGTAATCTCCTTATAATAGAGAATTTTTCTTTGAAAGATTTTCTCCTATATTAAGAGAGTGTTATTATAATCTTATCATAGAGAGAAATTGTAATTCTAAAAAAAAGTTATTTTATATAAGTTATAATTTTTCATCTCTATATTTTGTTGCATCATTTGTCTGGTACCTAACAGAAAGCTACTGAATTCATCTATATTTATTTGTGACATTACTAATAGTAATAATAGAAGTCACAAGAGAGACGACATATGATGGAAGATCTCTTATCATTGGTTCTTTCACTGTCTCCACAATACTTCTCAAGTATTTATGTTCATGTAATGCCATTTTATTTCATTCATTCTCCTATCACTATTTAGCTGTATTATAATAATATCATCTTTGCATAAAGATGTCTTAGGGAAGTAACAAACTTATTCATTATCTTGTTTCTGTTCTTTATCTTCTTTTATTCGTGACCACCACCATTATATATTAGTCGAACTTATTAATTACCTGACTATCTTATTTGTTTGACTCCAAAAGTTACAGTTTTGTTTAATGTTTTCATTCACACCATGTTACTTCAAATAAAAGTCATCAAATTATTTTATTTATCTCTTTGCTAGACATTCATTCTAATGCTAGTCTAATTTAAAAGAAAATTTAAAAAAAATTGTAAATATGATGTTGGAAATAATGAGGCCACATTGATATAAGATGGATTGGTGACTATGACATAGTTATATGGAAGTGATACGTTCTAGTACAGGAACTAATATACAATACGTCATATGTAAAATATTTTATGTGAAAAATATACATATAATATTTCAGTACGTAGATGAATTTATACGTAGTACACGCAAATTGGTACATGGTACGCTACCTAATCAGTGAATTCATATAACTAAATACATTCACGGGTCAGACCAATCATACTCTCTAATACTCACTTTGAAAGTTTTAAGTAAAGAGAAAGTATAAGGAAACAATGCTAATTATGAAAAATGGATTAGAAAAGAAGGTAAAATTAAAATTAAAAAAATTAGGACTGGCATTTAAACCTATTCACACTACGTATAGTTATTCCTAATCTCACCATAACCTCTATCTAAAACTCACCGTCATCTTCTTCGGTCCTCACATCGCGTCGTTGCACTCCCCGCCGACGATACCGACACCGCCGTAGCCTCTGCCGGTTAGTCCAACGCTACTGTCGCTGTTTTCGTGCCACTCTCACGGCCGCCATCATCACGGATGGCAAGTCCTCTCCATTGCGCGTCCGTTGTGCTAGACTCGTCTCTCTCTCCCACGCCGAAAGCCAACCTCGGGGTCATTTTTAACCACCGCTGTCTCTCTCTTTCCATACGGTCGTATTCCTGGCCCTTGAACTTGTCGGCCCCAGTGCTGCTACGCCCGCACACCCCATCCGTCGTGCGTGAAAAATTTTCTGAGATATGTCACCTATACTCTTTTGTGTATATTTACAGAAGAGATTGAATTAGAATGCTTCCTTCATTATCATTGCATGGAGGATATTTGGACTTTGGGATATTTAAATGGCCACAGTCACAACTGAGCATATTATAGGATGGTCATTTTAGTAGATATGCGGATGGTTATTTTAATTATTATGTGGATGATTATTTTGATTAGATTGAGTTTAGTAATATATAATTAAAATATGTTGGATATTCAATTTATTAGGTACGCGAATGATTATTTTTATCCTTAAGTGGACAGTTATTTTCACTCTGGGTGAGCGACGCCAGTGACGGCGTGTGGCAATAGTCAAGCAGTGACAGTGAAGTGAGATGATTATTGATGAAGGTGGGGGTAGTAGCCAGTTGGGAGAGAAGACTGAAGATGGTATTGGAGTGAAATGCTTTTATAAATTAAGATTTGAGATGGTTATTTTTTTAGAATAATAGTGAGGTTTTTTATTTAGATAATTTGTAGGGTGTTTTCTACTATTTATATGTATTTGGACTAAATCTGCAGCCAAATATTCACATTATTTAAATTTTTCATTGTCTCTCTAGCGAGTTCGTAAGTAAAATATTTAATATTAACATATTTAGGCAAAAAATCCAATAGGCTTAGAGTGATTTGGAAATTTAGCTCAACTTCTTTGCAGGACAAAAATTAGAATAAACTCTCTCTCTCTCTCTCCCTCCCTCCCCCCTCTCTCTCTCTCTCTCTCCCCCTCTCTCTCTCAAGAAAAGAGTAAAAATGGAGAAGCTGAGTAGCTAACTAGTAAATTAACTAATGTGCTAGCTTTACCTTGTGCAATTACATGGATTTTATTTTATGTAATTTTGGTTCCTAATTGATTTAATCTTACTATTTTTTTTATATTTTCATATTTTCCTTGCCTTGTTGCAAAGCAAGCATTTTTCTTAGATTTTACAACTTTTTTTCAAAACATTTTTGTGAATTTTACTTCTAACTTTGAGTTTTTTTAATTTTGGTTCTGAAATCCAAATCTTTCATCCCTTGTGAAATAAAGTATGCATTCCATCTAGAGGCATCATGTCTTTAAAGGCCAAGTTAATGTTAGATGTACGGTTTTGTGTATGCATATTTGTATTTTGCAGAATTTAAGGGGGGCAACAAGGATTTTTCAAATAATGAAATATGATCTTTTATGATTATGATTATGTATTTATGAAGATTGTATCTCATGCTAATTAAGTTTATACTATGTATGAGAAAATCAGATGTTGATGATTGATATTTTGATTTTGGTTTATAATCACTAATTTTTTGTTGAGAATATATGAAGACTGTAATATTTTAGCACCCAAAAGATTCAGTTTTGTCAAAACTGACTCTAAAATTTATTTTTGACAAAATGATCCCTAAAAAGTATATTTTGTTTAATAAAGTGATCTAAATGTTTAGTCAATGATTTATTCATCTAGTTAATAATTAAGTTTTAATAAAATTATGAATCTACCCCTATCATCATTATCACTACCATCACCCTCATCCCACCCCATTCCTTTTCTCCATCTCATTCCTCTATCACCACCCATGTCCACTACCTACCTTCATCCACTACATCATCACTATCATCACTCCCACCCCACCTCTATTCATTGTCCTATTCTATTTCTTTGCCACCATCCCATTCCATTGTTCTCACTCACTAGCATCATCAATATTTTCCTCACCATCATCTAGGGAGTATTGACCATAAATTGAAGCTAATATTGTTGAATTTTTAAATTGAAATTTTTTTATGCTTTTAACTTCTAAAGACATTGAAATTAAATTAAATAAAAGACAAAAGAAATAAATTAATAACTTCCTGAAGGAATAAATTTTGACAATACTAAAGAATTACTATAAGAAAATATAGGGATACGTAAAAAAATTGGTACCATAAAAGGGAGGGATGAAAAAAAAAATGACAATATCGGGTCAGCTATGACACTGGCTAAACAAAGGTAGCGATGCTCAGGGAGATGAGAGATGACAGAACTTGAGGAGCGGTGAACCTCCAGGCTCAGTGAATCACGAACAACATAGTTTCAAACATAGGAAATCGCAGACGACAGAACTCCAGGTGTAGGAAATCGTGGATGGCAAAGGTCTAACTGCGGTTAACCACGAACGACAGAGCAAGAACTCGAGGTACTATGAATAGTGGACGTTGGGTGACCCTAGAGTGTGTGGGAGAAGAGAAAAGTAATGAGTGATAGGTGATGAGAATAGAGAAATGAGGCAATGTGAATGGTGAATGAGAAAGTGATTCAGGATTTATAGGTGTGTGATTGGGTGGGGTGATAGAGGAGATGGACTGGATTAGGGGTATAATGGGAGAAGGATAAGAAAATGATGATAGGTAATAGTGATGAAAGAGGGGTAAATTAGTAATTTGATTGCCATCTTCTTCATCATCTTTTTCATCGTCCTCTTTGTCACCTTTTAGGTTATGTAGAGCATAGCCTCCAATATTAAACTTCAAATGGTTGCTTGTCTTCAAGCAACAAAAAAATGGTGAGGAATAATCTTGATTATCTACTAAAACAAACAAAATTGCTATTAAGTGATGCAAAAGCTTATTCAAGTAAAACAAACAAAATTAAAAACTAAACGAAAGAAAAGACAAACCAATGTAACATAAATAAGTTGCTAATGTGTTTATGTGGGGGTTGGACCTTGCATGGGTGAAGTGTAGCAACATCAAACTTGGTGTGAGAACACCAAACTTAGTGCGACACAATCAATGTGAAACTGGACCAAGTACCCAGTGAAATGTAAGTATCCTGTTGGTGTAGAAACACCAAACTTAATCCATGAAATACATACACAACTTCAAACAAAGAAAAAAGAAAGACGAAAAAAATATCGAATGTTGGGTTGCCTCCCAACAAGCGCTTCATTAATGTCACTAGCTTGACGATTGTTTCTTGCTAAGGTGGAGGTTGATCATAATGCTCCATACCTCCCTTCTCACTTTGAATGTCCTCCCATCGCCTTCATCTATAAGTTCAATATGTTCCAAAGAGAGGATCTTGTTTACTATGTAGGGTCCATACCATTTGTTGGACTTGTCTGATCATATCTATGGTGGAGACGAGAATTGAATCACTTTTTGTTCCGGTGAGAAGTCACTTGTGGGAATTTTCTTCTTTCTCAACCTCCTAGGCTTCTTCAGAATCTTCTCTTCCCTTTTAGGTGATTGTACACACTCACACTAAACTTGTGCTTGATGTCAGGGGAAGTCTTGTTAGTTTTTACAAAGGGAGGCTTAGATTATAACTTCTTGTTAGTCTCATCAGGAGGTTCTTGGAGGTTTGAATCATTCAATCTTCATACAATTCTCCTCCTCACTAGAATAATGCATGGTTTTAAAGACATGAAAAATCAAGTGCTCATCATGCGCCCTCAACATTAATTCATCTTTTTTCACATCTTTTAGAGCTCTTTCACTGGCTAGAAAAGGCCTTGCTAGAATGATGAAGGCATTATCATCTTCCTCCATATCAAGAATAACAAAACCTACTGGGAGGGAAACCTTTTCCACCTTGATCAAGACATTTTTAACCACTCCATATGCATTCTTGATTGATTTGTCTGCCATTTGTAGAGCTATTCTTGTGGACTTCATCTCTTGAATTTGAAGCTTTTTCATCACATAGAGAGACATCAAATTGATACTTGCTCCTAAATCATACAATGCTCTTTCAAAAGTTATGTTTCTAATGGTGCAGTGGATTTGGAAGTTTCCAAGATCTTTCTTCTTACTTGGCAACTTCCTTTGAATAATTGCACTATAGTTTCTAGTCATCACCATTGTTTGCCCTCCCTTTATGGATCTTTTCTTGGACAATAATTCCTTTATTAATTTAACATACGGAGCCATTTGTTCAAGTGCTTCTACGAATGGAATGTCGATGTCCAGTGACTTGAATATATCTAAAAATTTAGAGTATTGTTTTTTCTTGTTCTCTCCTTTGAGCCTTTGAGGGTATAGAATTCTTGGCTTATATTTTGGCACCTTAACCTTCTTAATTGGTGGCTCTTTTAAAGTTTGAAGTAAGGGTGTATGGGGATTGATAGTGGCGTGTTCTCCTTGGGAGGGTGTCATCCTCCATTGCTTCTTCCTCTTGCTTGTCATGGCTTGTGATTTCATTGCTCATCCCCTTCTACTTCTCAAAGTAATAGCCTTACATTCTTCTCTAGGGTTTGAAATTGTAACATTGGGAAGTCTATTGGTTGGTTTTTCAGAAATTCACCTAGCCAATTGATCCATTTGGACTTTCAAATTTTGAATAGAGGCTTTAGTTTTCAGCATGAAATTTTGAGTATTTTGGAAGAAAGTGGAGGTTTGTTGGGTGAGTGTCTCTATGGCATTTTCCATATGAGAGAGCTTTTGAGTAATTTAGGATTCTTGTGATGGTTATAGAAGTTGTGAGGATTAGTAGTGAGGGTTTAAGTTATTCTGATGGTGGTTGTGGTTAAGGTTATTTTGGTGAGAGTTGAGTATCGAGCCACTGCTTAGCCCTATCCTTTACAACAAAAGGGAACAATAACAAATGGTAAACTTCAGCTGGGACTCCATTAGTCTTGATTATATCATAGATTTGTAGGAAGTTAGAGATGAACAAATTGGAATCTTCCTGAGGGTTCCTGCTAAACTGATAGTTTTATTGCACCAATGGGACAAGTTGGGGTTTCTACTCAAATTTATTGGCATTCATAGTAGGTGTCACAGTGCTACTTCCATAATTGACAGGATTAGGAGTAGTGAAGGGACGAACATTAGCATTGTTGTTTGCATTGTCAGCCATGTTGTATTCAAGTTCTTCTTCAATTATCTCTTCAATCTCTTCTTTAATTCTCTGATCTCTAGCTTGTCTCCTTTGTCACTAAAGAGTTCTTTCAATTTCAGAATTGTAGTGAAGAGGTTCTTTATCTTTATTGTTCTGTATAGACACAAAAACAACAAGAGAATCAAATTGGAATTTCCTTCAACAAAGTGAAGGAAACTCACAGGGAGGTAGATAAATAGTAAATAACAAAAAATTATAAAAAGTCTAATCTAGGTAATCAACTGATTGGTACTTTGTTAACCACTATTAATCCCCAGCAACGGTGCCAAAAACTTGATGCAGATTTTCAAAATTACAAACTACCGGCAAGTACACTGGGTCATATCAAGTAATACCATGGAAGTGGGTTATCGTTCCCACGAGGATTAAAGGACTAAGCAAGCAATAGTCAATTGATTATTCTAGTTAGATAATCAAGATTAAGGGTTTTAAGAGCAATGACATAAAAATAGTAAATTGAATAAAAGCAAGTCGTAAGTAATTGAGAAAGAAATATGATTCAAAAGAGTTAAGGTTTCAGAGATGTTGAAACTTTCGAAAAAACGTTTTTCACTTTCCACCTTAATCAAGCAATGATATATCTATGGCAAATCATAAGTAATCAAACTTCAATTCTTTGGTAATTCAATTTCTCTAATCATAATCAATTATCAATTCTTTTATTAACTAATTGTGACAAGAGGTTAAGAACGTTCACTGATTTAAAAATCACATAGTTCTCAAGAGCCCGACTTGGTTGATTCGATGTCACTTATCAAGTCCAAGTTCTAAATCTAAGAATCATGAGAAGAAGTTTTCAAGTTTAATTCAATTATAATGAACTTTTTCAAGATATTAAGAGAATTCAAGTTAGAATGAAAAAGTTTTCATTCTGAAATCAAAATAAAAAAGCTATAACATTAGTTTATAGGAATCAACAAAACTCGTAATCTTAACGGAGGAGATTAGTGACTCATGCTAAACTTCAAAACAAAACAGAGGTATAAAAACAGCAAAAGGTCCAAAGGTCCTCGTCAAAGTTTTTCAAGAACTTTATATACTAAAACCTAAAACAAAACCTAATCGTTAAATTTAAACTTAATTCAAAACAAAATCAAATCAAATAAAATCTTTCCTATTAAATTTTCAACTTTCAATTGTGTCTTCCGGTTCGAGGCTTCAGTGATCCAATCCTTTAAAATCCTTAGTGGGCTTGGTGTGTTACAAAATGACTCGTAGAATGTTGGACCTTGATATAACACACTGAGTTTTTGAAAAAATTAAATAATAAGTTATTCATAATTTATTATTTTATTTAAAAAAATTATTCTCTTAAAAATAATTAAATTAAATTGTATGATAATTTAAATTTAAAATTTATTAAAATTTTTAAATAAATTTTATTATAATAAAATATTTAAAAAAATATTATTATTATCATTATTATTATTATTATTATTATTATTATTATATCTTCCTTTTGGCCGAAGGCCATTAGTAAAGAAAGCAAAGCCCAGGTGGCTTGAAATCAAATATATATATATATATATAACACCATGACACATGTTTACGGGCAATTTACATAATTAAATAAATTTTATGAAATCTTTACTCATATACACAAAACATAAACTTATTATGTGCATGCGTAATTTATATTATTAGGTAAACCGTGGGAGTCAACTACGATTTCTATCCTCTACATAAACTGTGGTTGACAGGAACGGATTACTCATGAAAGAGAATCATCATACACCGTGGCAAGCTACTACGGTTTATTGAGGGATGAAAATGTACATAAAACCTTGCTACCATCAACGGTTTATGAAGGATTTAGAATGGCCATGTTTAATTGAATCACTTTGGGTGTGTTTGAAAAACTCGTTGGAAGAGAATAAGCAAGTTTAGATTTTTTGAAAGCTTCAATCTTTGGTTTGGCAAATTTTTTTTCATAAACCCAAAAGTGCCTTCAAAACCACGTTTACAAGAAGCAACAAGCAACAATTTTAAGCTTTTGCGTTTCACCAACGGGCTTTTAGCCATCAACATTCAATCTTTATTTACATTTTACCAACTTTATCCTTTATGCATGTTATCATTGTATTATTTATGAAATTTTTAGTATTTCTGTTTATATGAATTCTCTTTTTCTATTATTTATTATTTTTATTTTTTTGTTAATTATTTGTTTGACATTATACATTTTTATAATGGTGATTTTTTTGTATTATTTTTTATTATCTTTTTATAATATAATTTATTGATCCTATTAGATAAAGTAAATTAAACAAAAAATTAATTGTAAATAATAATAAAAAAATTATAACATACTAAAAAAGAGTACTAAGAGTACTAAAAATATACTATATAAAAAATATCATAAAATTTTTTTGATTTATTTCAATCACTACCAAGGTAAATATTTAATTTTTTATTATTCTTAGTACTATCTAAAATTTATATATTGTCAATTTTTATGTTAAATATAAATTTTATTATAAAATTAATTAATAAGATCTATTCAAATAGGTGAATTACAATGATAAGATAATATACAAAAATTATTTAAGTTAATGTCTATTTTAGTAATTTTTTATTTAAAAGTGATTTTGAGTAATGTAATCCAAAAATTATGTATTTATACTACTAAAGAAGTCACAAAAAAAATACTACTAAAGACGTAAACCGTGGGAAGCAAGGGGGTTACCTTTGAATGCCTTATCTTGATAAACCGTGGTAGGTAACTGTTCATACCCTGGGTCGAGCTGTCCGACCCGGGATGTTCTACAGACAAAGCGACCGACCTCTTCAGGTCAGGATGACCCGACCTCTTCTTAAAGAGCTCAGCCAAATCACGGAAAAGCCCAAAAAAGGGCCCAAATAGAGGAACGCACCCCAAATCCTAAGGCAACCCAAGCCTACAGAGAGAATAGCGGTTCCCTTGAAGATAAGATAAAGATAAGATAAACTAACTTATCTTATCTAAGAAGGTCACTCTACGCCATTATAAATACACTGGAGCACCCAGGTATAACTCATACTCTGATTCTACTCAATACCTGCTTAATACCCTTGCTAACTTAAGCATCGGAGTCCCTTGCAGGTACCCCCACCCTCTGGGGACGTGACGAATAGATTTTTGCCGGTATAGAAATTATCAAGTAGTCAATCGTAGTATAGTCTAAACCGACGCAAAATCCATCATCAAACAAATCTACAATCTATAATCGAGAGTATTAGTCCCGAGTCGTTCTTCCCTAGGAATGCTACAAGGATGCATGTTATTGGTTAAGTGGTCCTTTGTGGCTTGAAGAGTGTGGCATAAGAGTGCTAATAAAGGAAAATAACAATCAATCTATATTAAAAGCCTTGGCCCAGGTTGAACATTGGAAGTTCCATCACTATAGCTTACTTCAATTGTGATGACAAAGGAGTGTTGCTTTACTTAGTTAACCCCTAATTATAGGGGAAAGTCAAGTAAAAGTAATTAACTCAAGTCACAAGTCCTAGCCTTACCCTTAGGAAGTCTAGCTTTAGTGCACTCTAAGTCAATTACCAATCTTCAATTCTTAATCAACAATTGACATCCATTATTCAAGTGTCTCCAATGACTCAACCACTAGGCCAAGTGAGGGAATGCTACTCCATATCTAAAGTTGGCATTTTCTCAAACACTTGGAGAGCAAGAATGAAAGACATAGTAAAATTGAGAAGAGATTTAGAACTAAAGCAATTCAACACAAGAGATTAACAACAATCAACAATGAACAACAATGAAAATGAGATCTTCAATGAATCAATAGAATCCAAAATAACAAAGTTAAACCTAAGATCTACAAGAATTGAACAATTACAAACACTAATTGAGATTAGAGATGAGGATCTACAACATGAACAAAGTAAATTGAGAGTGGTAATAGATCTCACCAAGGAATGGTTGAGAATTGAGAAAATGAAGATGAATCCTAGAGAGAAGTTAGAGTTTCTCTCTCTACAAATGTAACTAACTAAAAATATCTACCTAAGGATCTAAAATTAGTCTATGGATGTGAATGTCTGTTAATCCCCTTCAATCCTTGGCTCTTATATGCATTTTGGCGCCAAAGTTGGTTGTTGAAACCTTCCAAAATCGCCAGGCACGTGTTGCCTTAATGAAGTCATGTGCGATCATCGACGCGTGCGCGCACGGTACGCGTGCGCGTCCTTGGCCTGTTTCGCAATGTGCGCGCGAGCGCCTTGTGCGCGTGCGCGTGCATGGCTGACTTTGCTTCTTTGACTTTTTTATGCTTCTCTCCACTTGTATGCTTCCTTCCCTGCTTCCTTTGATCCATGCCTAGCCTACTCCAATCCTGGAATTACTAGCAAACATATCAAGGCATCTTATGGAATCAAAGAGAAACTAGAATTCATCAAAATAAGGCTTAAAAAGCATGTTTTTACACTTAAGCACAAATAAGGGAGAGATAACAAAACCATGCTAATTCCTAGGCTAAATGTGACAAAAAGGTTATCAAAATGCTCTAGATTCAACACAAAACAAACCGTCAAATTGGGGTTTGTCAACCTCCCCACACTTAAGCCTTAGCATGTCCTCATGCTAAAATAAGAAGGAACTAAAGGGTTATGGCATTTATTTGAATGCAACTAAACTATGTGAATCCTATCTAAATGCAACTACCTAAAGCAATTGGAAATGCTTAGTTCAAACAAATCAATTCCCAAGAGAGCATGTGTAAGCTCAAGAGCTAGGCATATAGGAACTAAGTCCAAACCACAATTGTATTGAATTGTCATAAAGAGTTCAAACTTGCAAGAATATAAATAATATGGGTGAACACATGTGATTGAACTTTTGAACCCTCACCGGATGTGTATCCGCTCTATTCACTCAAGTGTTTAAGGGTTAATTCACTCAATTCTCTTCTAATCATGTTTTCCAAAATTTGATCTTCTTCTAACAATCAACACTTATTCAATGCATGCATACATTCATCATGAGGTCTTTCATTTAGGTTGTAATGGGGTTAGGGTCAAGGTAGGATCATTTATGGTTAAGTGGACTAGGATTTGAATCTTTGATTAGCATAGACTTTCCCACCTAACCTATTTAATGACCTATACAAATGCAAGCTATCCTAACTACCCATTCTTCACTTTTTCTTACATACTCATGCATTCTTATTTGATTCATAACACCCATGCATTGATTCCTTGTTATTGACTTCACTTTGGGGCATTTTGTCCCCTCTTTATTATATATATTTTTTTCTTTTTCATCATCATATTTTCTTTCTTTTTCTTTTTTTTCTTTTTTCTTTTCTTTTCATTCATTTTTTTTCTTTTCTTTATATATTTTTTTTCTTCTTTCAAACTATATACAAGAACATCAATGCATAAGGTCTCTACATTTAATCAATACACGAATATGTGCCCAATTCCTAAACATAAAAGTGTACTGCCCCTTTTTATCCCATCCAATGTTCCTAAGCCTCACCAACTTTGAATAATAAAACACTCTCACTAGCCTAGGTCAATCAAAGATCCAAACAAGGACTTTTCATTGGTTTTTCACCTTAGGCTTGTAATGTGCTAAAATGGAAATAAGTTGGTTAATCATAGGCTCAAATTGGCTAACAAAGGAATATAAAAGGGTTGGCCATTTGGATAAGTGAGCTAATGAAGTGATGGCCTCAATCATACAAATGCATAAATACAAGAAATAAATGGACATATAGAATCAAGCAAATCAAGGATCATAATCATAGAAAGAGAGCAATTTCACACAAGAATGGAAAATAAGTGGTCATAAAATGTAACCACATCAATAGGCTCAAGTCTCACAAGCTTGTGTTCTTAGTTCAATACATGCTTCACAAAATATGAAATTCAAGCAAGTTTCACCAAAATTTTTTTTCTTTCAATCCATTGGGTTAATGCCCTATATTCAAACTCCTTGGAAAATTTCAATGTTTGACTAAGCATTGTTGTGATTGAAAAATTCAAAAATTTTTCTTAGTTCACCCTTTCCTTTTTCACTTAAAACCAATTTCTTATGCAAAAAGGGTGACTAAGTATTTGCAATTCAAAGTATGATTTCTAATCACAACCACAACTAAAAATAAAGATAAACAAAAATGTATAAAGAAAAATCCAACTAAAAGTACGGAATCTATCATCCAAAACATCTAAAAATATCCATAAGCATCAAAATATCTAAAATCCAAAATAAGCAATAAAAGTATCCAAAGCAAACTAGAAATGCATCAAAATATATACAAAAATGTGCAAAACAAGATAACTAGGCCGAAAAGTTCACTGGTTCCCAAATAATGCTACCGGTGCCCTCCCCACACTTAAAATCAAGCATCGTCCTCGATGCTAAACCGGAGGATCAGTGGGAGGTACAACGATAGGCTCTGGCTCTGACTGTGGCTGTGGGACCGGCTCCTCCTGAGTCTGTGGCTGCTCTGTAGTGTCAGGGGCATCCTGCTGAACCGGTGCCTCCGCATCTTCCTCCTGATGATCCTGCTCATCGGAGGCCAGAGAATCGGGAAGCGGAGGTAGCTCAGCACCCAAAGAAATAAGGGCCTGGTCCATCCGATCTAATCGGCGTCTGACATGGCGTCTCTCGCGCTCTAGGAATCGGAATAGACGCTGGACCAGGAGATAGGTAGGCTCAGGTGCTGCTGGAGGATCTGTAGATGATGAAGGAGCTGCGGCTGTAGAGGATGATGGGGCAGCTGTAGGGGCTGATGGTGAAGGTGTCCCCATGACAGCTCTAGCCCGAGAGCGGCGTCTAGCAGGTGGTCTCTCGTGCACCCAACCACCCCAGGGGATAGTAACCTCCCTGTCATCTGCATCAGGGGGTGGCGGTCGCACATCATCATCTGACCACGGGACATCAGCTAGGGCCGCCATACTCGTGACCAATGTAGGAAATGGGAGTAGGCCACGAATATGCGCCCACCACATGCACTGTCTGATAAGTCTAGGGAAAGAGACATCCTTCCCCTCCATAACACAACCGATCAGCAGAAGCATCTCCATGGGGATCTCAGAAAAGTGGGTGGTAGGCAGGACGTAGTGGGCGAAGATCATCTGCCAAGTCCTGGCCTCCCTAGTCAAATGAGTAAACAACATCCCCTTCGGCTTGGTGTTGCCCGCATCCATAACCCATGAAGCATCCGGTATCCCAATCACGCGCCGAAGCGCCTCATAATCAAAAGTCATGGTATGGATGGCTATCTCAGCCTGCTGATGGGCACACAGGTCATCTGGAATGTGTCGGCAATGTAATGCCTCCCCAATAGCGGTCTCAGTGACCATAATCTCTCTACCCCGCACCTGAACTGAATCCAAGGTCGGACGGAAGAAGTTGCAGTAGAATTCCTTCACCCAAGATATATTTATATCACCCAAATCCCGGTCAACAAAGTCAATGCCTAACTCAAGTATCCGACCGGTAATGGACCGTCTCACATCATTAGGTAGGAGCAACTTCTTCTCAATATTCAGCTTAATTGTTCGATATCTAGAAAACCGAAGCTCACAGTAGAGATTGGGGAATTTGTCTGGATTGGTAGAAGGCAACTGCTGATTCTCTTTTTCCTCATCATTCAATGGATTCTTAACATAATGCTTGTAGATGGAAGGAATGGAAGGGGTAGAGTGTTTTCTCTTCTTAGAAGCAGTGGCTATAGCTTTGCCTTTATCCGACATCCTGAAAAATATGATAGAATATATAAAACATTTAGCATGTAACAAAGAAGGCATGTTCAGGATACAATTATCAAAGGACAATCATGATGTTGCAATGAATATGTAAAAGTGAACAAGTAAACCAAAAAAAATGCAAGCTTCATTAGAGTCAACAGCTCATATTCAAAAGGCAATAATATCATCATATAGTTGAAAGAATTGTTAAAGATGGTTAAAGGTGAGTGGAAGTGAAATGGTTAAAGAAATTAGTAAGTGGAAAAGTAGGTTAGTGATATGATGATATTTATGCGCAATGAAAAGAAAAGTTGTGGTTTATGTTCACGATGATTGATGCAAATCCGGGAAGTCAAAAAGGAAACGGAAATTTGCCCAAAATTGAAATAAAGACCAAAATGAAACTAATTTCCTTGAAAATCGGGCAGCATTCCGACTTAAAATTGGACGTTCCCGGATAGCAAATTAGCACAAATAGCACAGAAAACAACATCAATTAGGCACAGCAGCAGTGGTATAGTATTCAGGCAACAAGAAATGCATAAAAGCAGTCCAAAATCAGCATGCAACATCCAGATGAGCAGACAGCAAAATATGCATGAACGGAGCACTTATCAGGCTTATAATCCACTATCCAGCCCTAGCTACCTAACCGCAATTATTTCTATCTAACCTAACATACAAAGTTCTAAGTCTAACTAACTAACATGCAATTACAGTAATTAACCATAAACGAATAATAAAAAGGAAAAACAGAAAAAAAATATAACAGAAATGGGGCAGGAACCTGGGAGCAGGGGAATTAATAATGGAAGGGAGAATGGGGGGGCAATAGGGCCCGGAGCTGCGCCGCCGTGGACGGTGGCCGGAAAGATGAGTGGCGGCGGTGGTGATCGGAAGAATGAGGGGCTGAGTGAAAGAAGGTCAGCGAGGATGTGTAATAATGAAAGAGAGGGAGGGTGCTGCCGAGTGTTGCCGCCGGCAGTGATGGTGGAACGGCGACGGTGGTGGCCGCGGACAATGGTGAGGCTGAGAGACGGAAGGGAGGAGGAGAGAGAGTGAGTGGAGGAGAGAGAGTGAGTGGAGGAGAGAGAGAGAGGACGAGGATGAGTGGTGTGACGGTGAGAGCACGGGCGGCCGTGTGGTGGTGGTCGGCGGAGCAGAGGTGGGGGTTATGGGGGGAAGAAGAAAAAGAAACGGAAATGGAGGTTGGGGGGGAAATGCGCGACTGCGCAGTGTGCGTTGCGCATTAGGGTTATCCCTATTTTTGAATCGGCGCGCGCGCGCACCTTGCGCGTCCGCGTCCCTTGAGAAAACTTGGGACCTACGCGTGCGCGTACAGCGCGCCTAAGCGTGGATGAGTCAAACCAGGGAAGAACGCGTGCGCGTACAGTGCGCGCACGCGTGCATGGAGTTGGGCTAGGGGCTTAGAGTTGGCCCAACTCAGGCCTAACTCTCTGGAGAATGGCCTGGGAGTCGCGCCACCTGATCTGCGCGCACGTGGCATGTACGCGTCCGCGCGCATTGAGGAAAATGGAGCATCATGCGAGAGCGTGAAGTGCGCTCTAGCGTGGTATGGCAGATTAGGTAGGGGCGCGTGCGCGTGCAGTGCGCGCACGCGTACATGAGATTGGGCCTGAAGCTTAGAGTGGGCTTGAGGCACGCCCAACTCTCGGGTTAAAAGCCTAGATTGGTGGTAGCACGTAAGGACGCGCGCGCGGCAAGTGCGCGTCCGCGTACATTGACGAATTGCGATATGGCGCGCAGCGCGATGCGTGCGCTCGCGTCTTGTCCATTATTGACATACAGGCGCGCACGCAGCAGGTGCGCGTCCGCGCAGATCGAGTTGGGCCTGGGGCTTAAGGCTAGCCCAGAAATGGCTCAACTCTCTGGGGTTTGGCTCAATCATTTGCAGCAGCAAATCGGCACGGACGCGGCAGGTGCGCGTCCGCGCGAACTTCCATGTTCTCATAAACGGCGCGCACGCACGTAGTGCGCGTCCGCGTGGATCGTGTTGGGCTCAAGGCATAATGTTTGCTCAAAGGAGGCCCAACTCTCGGAAGTGTGACTCGTGGTGCATCCACACAGGGGCGCGTGCGCGTACGGTGTGCGCGCGCGTCCACCCTCCCCCCTTTTTTTTTTTTGAATAAGAAAATGCCTAAAAGCTCTAAATTGCCCAAAGACTCCCCATGGTGCCTACAACTCCTTATTTAGTCAAAAACCACACACTTTCTAAAATGCAAGTTGGTTTTGAGATTTATTCTGTTTCTACTAAGCACAACATACATGTTAATATGCTAGCAACTAATGTACACAAACAAGCTGATTATGAAATGAAAAACTACCTATAATGATAACTCCAATCATTTATTAAACAAAATTAGAAGGTAGTGGAAAGAGTTTACCATGGTGGGGTGTCTCCCACCTAGCACTTTTAGTTAAAGTCCTTAAGTTGGACATTTGGTGGAGTCCTTGCTAGGGTGGCTTATGCTTAAACTCTTCTTCGAATCCCCACCAGTGTTTGCTCTTCCAATAGCCTCCGGGATCCCAATTTAAACGTACAAGGCTTTCAAGGGGGCCTAAGCAAGTAACAGGGCCCCTAAGTTGATAGTGATCTATGTATGTTCCGGGGTCCCATACTTTGTTTGTCAACCCCTTTTCTTCTTGATCTTCATGCTTCCAATAGGGTGACAAACTTATTGAATTCTCCTTGTAACTCGTACTCATCATCTTAAACCCATTGAATTTGGCTTCACTCAACCTTTGAAACTCGAAGTTTGATCTCCCATCCTTTATGCACCTTGATTCACATTGTTCACCAACATCTAATCCGTTCTTACTTTCTAGCCCACAAATAGTTGTAAGTTGACCGTCCGTTTCTAACAACGCATATTGATATGGGCCAAGAAAATTAAAGGATGAGATGATTACCCACTCAATTTGTAATTGGGACGGCGACTTAGCAAGGAAGATATCCAATGGTCTTGACATTGTAGGTTCCACTTCCTTTGGCTCCTCCATGATGATTTCCATCTTTTGATAACTCTTTTTAAATTCTTCTTGTTTGCTAACTTCCTTCAAACCTTTATCATTGATCAAGTTATGTGTTGGAGGTTGCGCACCCTCCTCAACATCGGTTTCACATTCGAAGGGGGGAGCTTCAACAAGATCACCATTGTCACTTGATGTAGAGTTATTTCCGTTGATGGAACTTCCTTCTTGTTCAACCTCCTCTAGGTCTTCCTCCACTTCTTTATCTTCAAAAATCTCCATTTCCTCCGCTCGTTGCAACACATACTCTAATTCCTTGCGCTCAACTTGGGACTCTAAAGTCTCCCTCATATCTCCCTCTTTGGTTGCTTTTTCACAATCATCCGTGAACTGATTTCGCTTGTGATATGAATCCCAAGAATCTATCTTTTGACGGATGGTTGCTTGAAGTCGATCTATTTCTTCCTTGAAATGATCCCTTAATTCTTGTTCCACTTTACTAACATAAGTAGGATCATATTGCTCTTGGATTAATGGACATTGATATGCTTCCATGGAGGTTTGTGGCGGAGAGGAGAAATCATAATATGGTTGGAAAGAAGATTCATCAAAGCTTTGAGGTGGGAAGTCATTTTGGTTATTGGTAGAGGGTGAAATTATACGGGACGTAAATTCTTGGAGGGTAGAGGTGAAACTAGTGAAGGCGGTTTGGAGCTCTTCTTGCTCTTGAGGAATGATACCAAGTGCATCATCCATGGGGACTTGGGTTGGAGGGTAAAAATGTTGGAGTGGTGGTGATTCAAGGGTTGCTTGTTCATAATCGTCACAAGGGTATGCATAGGGGGAATATAGATTTGGATCATATGTAGGCAATTGGTGGAAATAAGATGTGGGTTGAGAATATGGTGTGTAGAATGATGGTGGTTGAGAGGTATAACCATGATAAGAGTCATCATATCCATAGGAATGATATGCATTATAGGAAGGATTACCATCATAGTAACTTGAAGGGGAAGGTGGCCATGACGGTTGCTCATATAGATATGGCTCCCCTCCTGAGAATTCATCTATCCCATAATGTGAGCCATCATTCAGGTTTTCATCGCCTACAAAATAGTCATAGTTATATCCAAAACCACAAGGACGAGAATTCATAGTGGCAAATAAGAACAAAACTAATAGGGATCTAAAGCTAACAAAAACCAACAAATAAACAAAAGACAAACATATTCACAATATTCACATATTTACATTAACCAAAAACATGGCACTCATGCGCATCCCCGGCAACGGCGCCATTTTGACGAATAGATTTTTGCCGGTATAGAAATTATCAAGTAGTCAATCGTAGTATAGTCTAAACCGACGCAAAATCCATCATCAAACAAATCTACAATCTATAATCGAGAGTATTAGTCCCGAGTCGTTCTTCCCTAGGAATGCTACAAGGATGCATGTTATTGGTTAAGTGGTCCTTTGTGGCTTGAAGAGTGTGGCATAAGAGTGCTAATAAAGGAAAACAACAATCAATCTATATTAAAAGCCTTGGCCAAGGTTGAACATTGGAAGTTCCATCACTATAGCTTACTTCAATTGTGATGACAAAGGAGTGTTGCTTTACTTAGTTAACCCCTAATTATAGAGGAAAGTCAAGTAAAAGTAATTAACTCAAGTCACAAGTCCTAGCCTTACCCTTAGGAAGTTTAGCTTTAGTGCACTCTAAGTCAATTAGCAATCCTCAATTCTTAATCAACAATTGACATCCATTATTCAAGTGTCTCCAATGACTCAACCACTAGGCCAAGTGAGGGAATGCTACTCCATATCTAAAGTTGGCATTTTCTCAAACACTTGGAGAGCAAGAATGAAAGACATAGTAAAATTGAGAAGAGATTTAGAACTAAAGCAATTCAACACAAGAGATTAACAACAATCAACAATGAACAACAATGAAAATGAGATCTTCAATGAATCAATAGAATCCAAAACAACAAAGTTAAACCTAAGATCTACAAGAATTGAACAATTACAAACACTAATTGAGATTAGAGATGAGGATCTACAACATGAACAAAGTAAATTGAGAGTGGCAATAGATCTCACCAAGGAATGGTTGAGAATTGAGAAAATGAAGATGAATCCTAGAGAGAAGTTGGAGTTTCTCTCTCTACAAATGTAACTAACTAAAAATATCTACCTAAGGATCTAAAATTAGTCTATGGATGTGAATGTCTGTTAATCCCCTTCAATCCTTGGCTCTTATATGCATTTTGGCGCCAAAGTTGGTTGTTGAAACCTTCCAAAATCGCCAGGCACGTGTTGCCTTAATGAAGTCATGTGCGATCATCGACGCGTGCGCGCACGGTACGCGTGCGCGTCCTTGGCCTGTTTCGCAATGTGCGCGCGAGCGCCTTGTGCGCGTGCGCGTGCATGGCTGACTTTGCTTCTTTGACTTTTTTATGCTTCTCTCCACTTGTATGCTTCCTTCCCTGCTTCCTTTGATCCATGCCTAGCCTACTCCAATCCAGGAATTACTAGCAAACATATCAAGGCATCTTATGGAATCAAAGAGAAACTAGAATTCATCAAAATAAGGCTTAAAAAGCATGTTTTTACACTTAAGCATAAATAAGGGAGAGATAACAAAACCATGCTAATTCCTAGGCTAAATGTGACAAAAAGGTTATCAAAATGCTCTAGATTCAACACAAAACAAACCGTCAAATTGGGGTTTGTCAGGACGAAGGATCAGCACCATCACCCAGTCCAACAAGTCGGACACAACAACTCCGACCCACGCAGAAAGATCTCATCCGAGATCGACCTACAGTTTCAGGTAACCCACGGAACATTGGCGCCGTTGCCGGGGACCCCTGAAGTCATCCCATCACCATGGCGGACGACCATGACAACGACCACACCTCAGATTTAGAGGAAAAAATGCCGCATAAAAACGCGGATACCACACCAAAAGATACTTCCTAAATCAACAACAAGAAGAACTCCCCAAATGAGGGAGCTATGGATGCATTTCAAGACCGGTTAAAACAACTTGAGGAAGAAGCCCTACGCCAACGAGAGGCCGAGAAGGACCTACAAAGGGAAATAAGGTGACGCCGGAAATTAGAGAACAAACTCCTAAAACTTGAGGCCGATGTCAAGACGAAAGTCAGCCGATCTACTCCTGAAGATAGCAACTGCAAGGAGCAAGATTCATTCACCACGGAGATCATGAAGACAAAAATCCCAAAGGACTTTAAACTCTCAGACATGACCTTATACGACGGCACTATAGATCCTAGCCATCATCTCAGCAACTTCAAAAGCAGAATGTATCTCACCGACGCCTCAGATGCAGTTCGTTGCAAAGCCTTTCCAACTACTTTAACAAAAATAGCAATTAGATGGTTCGACAACCTCCCTCCTAGGTCCATCTCAAGTTTCAATGACATGGATAAGAAATTCCTGGCCAGATTCTCCATCCAAAAGGACAAAGCTAAACATGCTCCGAGCTTACTGGGAATCAGACAAGGAGAGCGGGAAACCCTGCGTAACTACATGGAGAGATTCAACAAGATATGCATGGATATACAGAACCTGCCAACAGAAGTGGTGCACGAAATTGTGATCATCAATGGCGCCATCAACATGGTACGCTCAATTGTAATCTCAACTCTTTATCACAACTTCGCACAACTAACCAGCAAGTGCACTGGGTCGTCCAAGTAATAAACCTTACGCGAGTAAGGGTCGATCCCACGGAGATTGTTGGTATGAAGCAAGCTATGGTCACCTTGTAAATCTTAGTCAGGCGGATTCAAATGGTTATGAATGATATATGAATAAAGCATAAAGATAGAGATACTTATGTAATTCATTGGTGGGAATTTCAGATAAGCGTATGGAGATGCTTGGTCCCTTCCGTCTCTCTGCTTTCCTACTGTCTTCTTCCAATCCTTCTTACTCCTTTCCATGGCAAGCTGTATGTTGGGCATCACCGTTGTCAGTGGCTACAATCCCGTCCTCTTAGTGAAAATGTTCAACGCACCCTGTCACGGCACGGCTAATCATCTGTCGGTTCTCAATCAGGTTGGAATAGAATCCATTGATTCTTTTGTGTCTGTCACTAACGCCCAGCCTTCAGGAGTTTGAAGCTCGTCACAGTCATTCAATCATTGAATCCTACTCAGAAGACCACAGACAAGGTTTAGACCTTCCAGATTCTCTTGAATGCCGCCATCAATTCTAGCTTATACCACGAAGATTCCGATTAAGGGATCTAAGAGATAAACATTCAAGTCTTGTTTGCTTGTAGAACGGGAGTGGTTGTCAGGCACGCGTTCATAAGTGAGAATGATGATGAGCGTCACATAATCATCACATTCATCATGTTCTTGGGTACGAATGAATATCTTAGAATAAGAACAAGCCGAATTGAATAGAAGAACAATAGTAATTGCATTAATACTCGAGGTACAGCAGAGCTCCACACCTTAATCTATGGTGTGTAGAAACTCCACCGTTGAAAATACATAAGAACAAGGTCTAGGCATGGCCGAATGGCCAGCCTCCCAAAACGTGATCAAAAGACTCCAAATGATCAAGGATCCAAAGATTCAAAGATCTAAAGATGAAAATACAATAGTAAAAGGTCCTATTTGTAGAGAACTAGTAGCCTAGGGTTTACAGAAATGAGTAAATGACATAAAAATCCACTTCCGGGCCCACTTGGTGTGTGCTTGGGCTGAGCATTGAAGCATTTTCGTGTAGAGACTTTTCTTGGTGTTAAACGCCATCTTTTGTGCCAGTTTGGGCGTTTAGCTCCCATTCTTGTGCCAGTTCCGGCGTTTAACGCTGGGCAGTTTTGAGCTGATTTGAAATGCCGGTTTGGGCCATCAAATCTCGGGCAAAGTATGGACTATTATACATTTCTGGAAAGCCCAGGATGTCTACTTTCCAACGCCGTTGAGAGCGTGCCAATTGGGCTTCTGTAGCTCCAGAAAATCCAATTCGAGTACAGGGAGGTCAGAATCCAACAACATCTGCAGTCCTTTTCAGTCTCTAAATCAGATTTTTGCTCAGGTCCCTCAATTTCAACCAGAAAATACTTGAAATCACAGAAAAACACACAAACTCATAGTAAAGTCCAGAAAAGTGAATTTTAACTAAAATCTAATAAAAATATACTAAAAACTAACTAAAACATACTAAAAACAATGCCAAAAAGCGTATAAATTATCTGCTCATCACAACACCAAACTTAAATTGTTGCTTGTCCTTAAGCAACTGAAAATCAAATAAGATAAAAAGAAGAGAATATGCAATGAATTCCAAAAACATCTATGAAGATCAGTATTAATTAGATGAGCTTGACTTTTAGCTTTTTGCCTCTGAATAGTTTTGGCATCTCACTCTATCCTTTGAAATTCAGAATGATTGGCTTCTATAGGAACTCAGAATCCAGATAGTGTTATTGATTCTCCTAGTTAAGTATGATGATTCTTGAACACAGCTACTTTATGAGTCTTGGCCGTGGCCCAAAGCACTTTGTCTTCCAGTATTACCACCGGATACATACATGCCACAGACACATAATTGGGTGAACCTTTTCAGATTGTGACTTAGCTTTGCCAGAGTCCCCAACTAGAGGTGTCCAGGGTTCTTAAGCATACTCTTTTTGCCTTGGATCACAACTTTATTTCTTTCTTTTTCTTTCTTTTTCTCTTTCTCCTTTTTTTCGTCTTTTTCTTTTTTTTTTCTTTTTTTTTGTATTCACTGCTTTTTCTTGCTTCAAAAATCATTTTTATGATTTTTCAGATCCTCAGTAACATGTCTCCTTTTTCATCATTCTTTCAAGAGCCAACATTCATGAACCACAAATTCAAAAGACATATGCACTGCTTAAGCATACATTCAGAAAACAAAAGTATTGCCACCACATCAAAATAATTAATCTGTTATAAAATTCAAAATTCATGCAATTCTTCTCTTTTTCAATTAAGAACATTTTTCATTTAAGAAGGGTGATGGATTCATAGGACATTTATAACTTTAAGGCATAGACACTAAGACACTAATGTCATAAGACACAAACATAGATAAACATAAGCATAAATTTTCGAAAAACAGGAAAATGAAGGACAAGGAGATTAAAGAACGGGTCCACCTTAGTGATGGCGGCTTGTTCTTCCTCTTGAAGGTCTTATGGAGTGCTTGAGCTCCTCAATGTCTCTTCCTTGCCTTTGTTGCTCCTCTCTCATGATTCTTTGATCTTCTCTAATTTCATGGAGGAGGATGGAATGTTCTTGGTGCTCCACCCTTAGTTGTCCCATGTTGGAACTCAATTCTCCTAGGGAGGTGTTGATTTGCTCCCAATAGTTTTGTGGAGGAAAGTGCATCCCTTGAGGCATCTCAGGGATTTCATGATGAGTGGGATCTCTTATTTGCTCCATCCTTTTCTTAGTGATGGGCTTGTCCTCATCAATAGGGATGTCTCCCTCTATGTCAATTCCAACTGAATAACAGAGGTGACAAATGAGATGAGGAAAGGCTAACCTTGCCAAGGTAGAAGACTTGTCCGCCACCTTATAAAGTTCTTGGGCTATAACCTCATGAACTTCTACTTCTTCTCCAATCATGATGCTATGAATCATGATGGCCCGGTCTAGAGTAACTTCAGACCGGTTGCTAGTGGGAATGATTGAGTGTTGGATAAACTCCAACCATCCCCTAGCTACGGGCTTGAGGTCATGCCTTCTCAATTGAACCGACTTCCCTCTTGAATCTCTCTTCCATTGGGCGCCCTCTTCACAAATGACTGTGAGGACTTGGTCCAACCTTTGATCAAAGTTGACCCTTCTAGTGTAAGGGTGTTGATCTCCTTGCATCATGGGCAAGTTGAATGCCAACCTTACATTTTCCGGACTAAAATCTAAGTATTTCCCCCGAACCATTGTAAGCCAATTCTTTGGGTCTGGGTTCACACTTTGATAATGGTTCTTGGTGATCCATGCATTAGCATAGAACTCTTGAACCATTAAGATTCCGACTTGTTGAATGGGGTTGGTAAGAACTTCCCAACCTCTTCTTCGAATCTCATGTCGGATCTCCGGATATTCACTCTTTTTGAGTTTAAAAGGGACCTCGGGGATCACCTTCTTCAAGGCCACAACTTCATAAAAGTGGTCTTGATGCACCCTTGAGATGAATCTCTCCATCTCCCATGACTCGGAGGTGAAAGCCTTTGCCTTCTCTTTCCTCTTTCTAGAGGTTTCTCCGGCCTTGGATGCCATAAATGGTTATGGAAAAACAAAAAAGTAATGCTTTTACCATACCAAACTTAAAAAGTTTGCTCGTCCTCGAGCAAAAGAAGAAAGAAGAGAGTAGAAGAAGAAGAAATAGAGGAGATGGAGGTGGCTTTGTGGTTCGGCCAAAGGGGGAGAAGTAGTGTTTAGGGTGTGTGAAAATGAGGGAGTGAAGATGGGTTTATATAGGGGTGGAGAGAGGGGTAGGGTTCGGTTATGGGAGGGTGGGTTTGGGAGGGAAAGTGGTTTAAATTTGAATGGTGAGGTAGGTGGGGTTTTATGAAGGATGGATGTGAATGGTGAAGAGAAAGATGGGATTTGATAGGTGAAGGGTTTTTGGGGAAGAGTGGTTGAGGTGATTGGTGAATGGGTGAAGAAGAAGAGAGAGGGTGGTGGGGTAGGTGGGGATTCTGTGGGGTCCACAGATCCTGAGGAGTCAAGGAAAAGTCATCCCTGCACCAAGTGGCGAGCAAAAATGCTCTTCATGCCAATTCTGGCGTTAAACGCTGGGCTGGTGCCCATTTCTGGCGTTTAACGCCAACTTCTTGCCCTTTCCTGGCGTTTAACGCCAGTCTGGTGCCCCTTTCTGGCGTTAAATGCCCAGAATGGTGCTAGACTGGGCATTAAACGCCCATTTGCTGCCCTTTACTGGCGTTTAAACGCCAGCAGGTTCTTCCTCCAGGGTGTGCTATTTTTCTTTCTATTTTTTATTCTATTTTTGCTTTTTCTATTGATTTTGTGACTTCTCATGATCATCAACCTACAGAAAACATAAAATAACAAAGGAAAATAGATAAAATATAACATTGGGTTGCCTCCCAACAAGCGCTTCTTTAATGTCAGTAGCTTGACAGTGGGCTCTCATGGAGCCTCACAGATACTCAAAGCAATGTTGGAACCTCCCAACACCAAACTTAGAGTTTGAATGTGGGGGTTCAACACCAAACTTAGAATTTGGTTGTGGCCTCCCAACACCAAACTTAGAGTTTGACTGTGGGGGCTCTGTTTGACTCTGTTTTGAGAGAAGCTCTTCATGCTTCCTCTCCATTATGACAGAGGGATATCCTTGAGTCTTAAACACAAAGGATTCTTCATTCACTTGAATGATTAATTCTCCTCTGTCCACATCAATCACAACCTTTGCTGTGGCTAGGAAGGGTCTGCCAAGGATGATGGATTCATCCATGCACTTCCCAGTCTTTAGGACTATGAAATCAGCAGGGATGTAATGGTCTTTAATCTTTACCAGAACATCCTCTACAAGCCCATAAGCTTGTTTTCTTGAGTTGTCTGCCATCTCGAGTGAGATTCTTGCAGCTTGTACCTCAAAGATCCCTAGCTTCTCCATTACAGAGAGAGGCATGAGGTTTATGCTTGACCCTAGGTCACACAGAGCCTTCTTAAAGGTCATGGTGCCTATGGTACAAGGTATTGAAAACTTCCCAGGATCTTGTCTCTTTTGAGGTAATTTCTGCCTAGACAAGTCATCCAGTTCTTTGGTGAGCAAAGGAGGTTCGTTCTCCCAAGTCTCATTGCCAAATAACTTGTCATTTAGCTTCATGATTGCTCCAAGGTATTTAGCAACTTGCTCTTCAGTGACATACTCATCCTTTTCAGAGGAAGAATACTCGTCAGAGCTCATGAATGGCAGAAGTAAATCCACTGGAATCTCTCTGGTCTCAGTGTGAGCCTCAGATTCCCATGGTTCCTCATTAGGGAACTCATTGGAGGCCAGTGGACGTCCATTGAGGTCTTTCTCAGTGGCGCTCATTGCCTCTTCATCCTCTCCAAGTTCGGCCATGTTGATGGCCTTGCACTCTCCTTTTGGATTCTCTTCTGTATTACTTGGAAGAGTACTAGGAGGGAGTTCAGTAATTTTCTTTCTCAGCTGCCCCACTTGTGCCTCCAAGTTTTTAATGGAGGACCTTGTTTCAGTCATGAAACTTTGAGTGGTTTTGATTAGATCAGAGATCATGGTTGCTAAGTCAGAGTGGCTCTGCTTAGAATTCTCTGTCTGTTGCTGAGAAGATGATGGAAAAGGCTTGCCATTGCTAAACCTGTTTCGTCCACCATTATTGTTGTTGAAACCTTGTTGAGGTCTCTGTTGATCCTTCCATGAGAGATTTGGATGATTTCTCCATGAAGAATTATAGGTGTTTCCATAGGGTTCTCCCATGTAATTCACCTCTTCCATTGAAGGGTTCTCAGGATCATAAGCTTCTTCTTCAGATGAAGCGTCCTTAGTACTGCCTAGTGCAGCTTGCATTCCAAACAGACTTTGAGAAATCAAATTGACTTGCTGAGTCAATATTTTGTTTTGAGCCAGTATGGCATTCAGAATATCAATCTCAAGAACTCATTTCTTCTGATTCGTCCCATTGTTCACAGGATTCCTTTCAGAAGTGTGCATGAATTGGTTATTTGCAACCATTTCAATGAGCTCTTGAGCTTCTGCAGGCGTCTTCTTCAGATGAAGAGATCCTCCAGCAGAGCTATCCAATGACATCTTGGATAGTTCAGAGAGACCATCATAGAAAATACCTATGATGCTCCATTCAGAAAGCATGTCAGAGGGACACTTTCTGATCAATTGTTTGTATCTTTCCCAAGCTTCATAGAGGGATTCACCTTCCTTCTGTCTGAAGGTTTAGACTTCCACTCTAAGCTTACTTAATTTTTGAGGTGGAAAGAACTTTGCCAAGAAGGCATTGACTAGCTTTTCCCAAGAGTTCAGGCTTTCTTTAGGTTGTGAGTCCAACCATATCCTATCTCTGTCTCTTACAGCAAAAGGGAATAGCATAAGTCTGTAGACCTCAGGGTCAACCCCATTGGTCTTGACAGTGTCACAGATTTGCAAGAACTCAGCTAAAAACTGATGAGGATCTTCTAATGGAAGTCCATGGAACTTGCAATTCTGTTGCATTAGAGAAACTAATTGAGGCTTAAGCTCAAAGTTGTTTGCTTCAATGGCAGGGATAGAGATGCTTCTCCCATAGAAGTCGGGAGTAGGTGCAGTAAAGTCACCCAGCACCTTCCTTGCATTGTTGGCATTGTTGTTGTTTTCGGCTGCCATGTCTTCTTCTTTGAAGATTTCTGTTAGATCCTCTATAGAGAGTTGTGCCTTAGCTTCTCTTAGCTTTCGCTTCAAGGTCCTTTCTGGTTCAGGGTCAGCCTCAACAAAAATGCTTTTGTCTTTGCTCCTGCTCATATGAAAGAGAAGAAAACAAGAAAATATGGAATCCTCTATGTCATAGTATAGAGATTCCTTGAGGTGTCAGAGGAAAAGAAAAATAGAAGGAATAAGTAGAAGAATTTGAACTTATCAAGAGAGATGGAGTTCGAATTGTTCATTGAAGAATAGTGTTAGTCCATAAATAGAAGGATGTGAGAAGAGGGGAAGAAATTTTCGAAAATTAAGTAAAAGATTTTAAAAACATTTTGAAAAACACCAATTGATTTTCGAAAACCAAGAGTAGAAAAGAAATCAAGTGATTTTTGAAAAATATTTTGAAATTGGAAATTAAAAAGATATGATTTGAAAACTATTTTGAAAAAGATATGATTAAAAAGTTATGATTGAAAAGTTATGGTTTTAAAAAGATATGATTGAAAAGATATGATTTGAAAAACAAATTAAAAAGATTTGATTTTAAAAATTAATGACTTGGCTAACAAGAAAAGATATGATTCAAACATTAAACCTTTCTCAACAGAAAAGGCAACATACTTGAAATGTTGAATCAAATCATTAATTGATAGCAAGTATTTTTGAAAATGGAAAGAAATTGATTTTGAAAAAGATTTGATTGAAAAGATTTGATTTGAAAAAGATTTGATTTTGAAAAATGTTGAAAACTTGAAAAAAATTTGAATTGAAAACAGAATCTTCCCTCTTGTGACATCCTGGCATTAAATGCCCAGAATGGTGCACATTCTGGCGTTTAACGCCCAAAGCACTACCCTTTTGGGCGTTAAATGCCCAGCCAGGCACCCTGGCTGGCGTTTAAACGCCAGTTTGCCTTCCTCACTGGGCGTTTTGAACGCCCAGCTTTTTCTGTGTAATTCCTCTGCTTTATGTTCTGAATCTTCAATTCTCTGTATTATTGACTTGAAAAGACACAAATTAAAAATATTTTTTTTTGGATTTTTAATAATGAGGAATAATCAAAATGCAGCTAAAATCAAATAACAATGCATGCAAGACACCAAACTTAGCAGTTTGTATACCATTGACACTAAAAAAAATGAGAATGCACATGAGAAACTGGTGCGCGAAATTGTGAACAATACTTTTCACAACTCTCATAATCCCCGGTAATGGCTCCAAAAACTTGGTAGCTCAATACCATGGCATTACACAACTTCGCACAACTAACCAGCAAGTGCACTGGGTCGTCCAAGTAATACCTTACGTGAGTAAGGGTCGATCCCACGGAGATTGTTAGCATTGAAGCAAGCTATGGTCATCTTGTAAATCTTAGTCAGGCAAACTCAAATATATATGATGATGAACGAAAATAACATAAAAGATAAAGATAGTGATACTTATGTATATCATTGGTGTAAGAGCTTCAGACAAGCGTATGAAGATGCCTTCCCTTCCGTCTCCCTGCTTTCCTACTGCCTTCATCCAATCCTTCTTACTCCTTTCCATGGCAAGCTCGTGTAGGGTTTCACTGTTGTCAGCAGCTACCTCCCATCCTCGCAGTGAAAGCTAATGCACGCACTCTGTCACAGTACTGCCAATCACCGGTTTGGTTCCCTCCCCTACCGGAATAGAATCCCTCT
The DNA here is from genome assembly GCF_014773155.1 of Arachis stenosperma. Lineage (NCBI taxonomy): Eukaryota > Viridiplantae > Streptophyta > Magnoliopsida > Fabales > Fabaceae > Arachis > Arachis stenosperma. The sequence goes on along the minus strand of NC_080380.1, from coordinate 120,289,224 downwards.
TTTGCGTCTGTCACTAACGCCCAGTAGGTTATAGGTTTGAAGCACGTCACAGTCATTCAATCATTGAATCCTACTCAGAATACCACAGACAAGGTTTAGACCTTCCGGATTCTCTTGAATGCCGCCATCAGGTCCTGCCTATACCACGAAGATTCCGATTAAAGAATCCAAGAGATATTCACTATGGCCTTAGTTGCTTGTAGAACAAGAGTGGTTGTCAGTCACTTTGTTCATGGGTGAGAATGGTGATGGGCGTCAATCATCACCTTCATCAAGTTGAAGAACAAGTGATATCTTGGGCAAAGAACAAGCGGAATTGAATGGAAGAACAATAGTAATTGCATTAATACTCGAGGTACAGCAGAGCTCCACACCTTAATCTATGGTGTGTAGAAACTCCACCGTTGAAAATACATAAGAACAAGGTCTAGGCATGGCCGAATGGCCAGCCTCCCAAAGGTCTAAGATAGCATAAAACGAAGATAGCTACCAAAGTCTCTCTAATACAATAGTAAAAGGTCCTACTTATAGAAAACTAGTACATAGATGAGTAAATGACATAAAAATCCACTTCCGGGCCCACTTGGTGTGTGCTTGGGCTGAGCAATGAAGCTTTTTCGTGTAGAGACTCTCCTTGGAGTTAAACGCCAGCTTTAGTGCCAGTTTGGGCGTTTAACTCCCAATTAGGTGCCAGTTCCGGCGTTTAACGCTGGAATTTCTTGAGGTGACTTTGAACGCCGGTTTGGGCCATCAAATCTTGGGCAAAGTATGGACTATTATATATTGCTGGAAAGCCCAGGATGTCTACTTTCCAACGCCGTTGAGAGCGCGCCAATTGGGCTTCTGTAGCTCCAGAAAATCCACTTCGAGTGCAGGGAGGTCAGAATCCAACAGCATCTGCAGTCCTTTTGAGTCTCTGGATCAGATTTTTGCTCAGGTCCCTCAATTTCAGCCAGAAAATACCTGAAATCACAGAAAAACACACAAACTCATAGTAAAGTCCAGAAAAGTGAATTTTAACTAAAAACTAATAAAAATATACTAAAAACTAACTAGATCATACTGAAAACATACTAAAAACAATGCCAAAAAGCATACAAATTATCCGCTCATCAGAAACACAAAACACTCAAGTCAAGAGAATTTAAAGATCAGAGCAATGAAATCATCAAGAACATCTTGAAGATCACTTAAGACACATGAATGAATGCAAGAAGAACAGAAACATGCAATTGACACCAAACTTAAAATGAGACACTAGACTCAACAAGAAACATAAAATATTTTTGGTTTTATGATTTTGTAATTTTTTTTGGATTTTTCGAAAATTAAGTGGAAGAAGAAAATAAAGATATCAAAATTCTTAATGAGAATTCCAGGAATCATGCAATGTTAGTCTAAAGCTTCAGTCTAAAGAAATTAGACATGGCTAGCCAAGCTTCAGCAGGACATTGCATTCAAGAGCTAAATTGATAAAAATCAATCAGCTTTGGTGATGATAAGAACATCACCTTGAAACACTAGAATTCATTCTTAAGAACTCTGAAAATAAATACCTAATCTAAGCAACAAGATGAACCGTCAGTTGTCCAAACTCGAACAATCCCCGACAACGGCGCCAAAAACTTGGTGCACGAAATTGTGATCATCAATGGCGCCATCAACATGGTATGCTCAATTGCAATCTCAACTCTTTATCACAACTTCGCACAACTAACCAGCAAGTGCACTGGGTCGTCCAAGTAATAAACCTTACGCGAGTAAGGGTCGATCCCACGGAGATTGTTGGTATGAAGCAAGCTATGGTCACCTTGTAAATCTTAGTCAGGCGGATTCAAATGGTTATGAATGATATATGAATAAAGCATAAAGATAGAGATACTTATGTAATTCATTGGTGGGAATTTCAGATAAGCATATGGAGATGCTTTGTCCCTTCCGTCTCTCTGCTTTCCTACTGTCTTCTTCCAATCCTTCTTATTCCTCTCCATGGCAAGTTGTATGTTGGGCATCACCATTGTCAGTGGCTACAATCCCGTCCTCTTAGTGAAAATGTTCAACGCACCCTGTCACGGCACGGCTAATCATCTGTCGGTTTTCAATCAGGTTGGAATAGAATCCATTGATTCTTTTGCGTCTGTCACTAACGCCCAGCCTTCAGGAGTTTGAAGCTCATCACAGTCATTCAATCATTGAATCCTACTCAGAATACCACAGACAAGGTTTAGACCTTCCGGATTCTCTTGAATGCCATCATCAATTCTAGCTTATACCACGAAGATTCCGATTAAGGGATCTAAGAGATAAACATTCAAGCCTTGTTTGCTTGTAGAACGGGAGTGGTTGTCAGGCACGCGTTCATAAGTGAGAATGATGATGAGCGTCACATAATCATCACATTCATCATGTTCTTGGGTACAAATGAATATCTTAGAATAAGAACAAGCCGAATTGAATAGAAGAACAATAGTAATTGCATTAATACTCGAGGTATAGCAGAGCTCCACACCTTAATCTATGGTGTGTAGAAACTCCACCGTTGAAAATACATAAGAACAAGGTCTAGGCATGGCCAAATGGCCAGTCTCCCAAAACATGATCAAAAGACTCCAAATGATCAAGGATCCAAAGATTCAAAGATCTAAAGATGAAAATACAATAGTAAAAGGTCCTATTTGTAGAGAACTAGTAGCCTAGGGTTTACAGAAATGAGTAAATGACATAAAAATCCACTTCCGGGCCCACTTGGTGTGTGCTTGGGCTGAGCATTGAAGCATTTTCGTGTAGAGACTTTTCTTGGAGTTAAACGCCAGCTTTTGTGCCAGTTTGGGCATTTAACTCCCATTCTTGTGCCAGTTCCGGCATTTAACGCCGGGCAGTTTTGAGCTGATTTGAAACGCCGGTTTGGGCCATCAAATCTCGGGAAAAGTATGGACTATTATACATTGCTGGAAAGCCCAGGATGTCTACTTTCCAACGCCGTTGAGAGCGCACCAATTGGGTTTCTGTAGCTCCAGAAAATCCATTCGAGTGCAGGGAGGTCAGAATCCAACAGCATCTGCAGTCCTTTTCAGTCTCTAAATCAGATTTTTGCTCAGGTCCCTCAATTTCAGCCAGAAAATACCTGAAATCACAGAAAAACACACAAACTCATAGTAAAGTCCAGAAAAGTGAATTTTAACTAAAAACTAATAAAAATATACTAAAAACTAACTAAAACATACTAAAAACGTACTAAAAACAATGCCAAAAAGCGTATAAATTATCCACTCATCAAGAAGCCGCTATTATGGGCCTCATTAATGGCTTGCGAGAAGGGCCCTTTAGTCAATCTATATAAAAGAAATACCCCACATCTCTGAACGAGGTGCAGGAACAAGCGGAAAAATACATCAACATGGAAGAAAACTCCCGATTAGGGGAGACCTCGAAGGCCGGGTTCACCCCCCGGGACAAAGACAAAGATTCCAAAAAGAAGGAAGATCGACATGGAGAGAAAATTAAAAAATACCACAATTACACCCCTCTTCGGGTATCACTTGTGGATGTATATAGAGAAGTTTGCAACACGGAAAAAATACCACCAGCTCGACCTCTCAAAGGCAAAAAAGAAGGAGGAAACTGGGCTGAATATTTTGAATACCATCGGATCCGCGGGCACTCCACCAATGAGTGTTTTAACTTAAAAAATGTCATAAAAAAAGCTCGTACGAGAAGGAAAGCTAGATCGATATCTAGCCACCCATGATGATGAACAAAGAAAAAGAAGAAGAGCAGAAGATGTCGAACCAACCGCGCGATCATCTCGAACGCCAGAAAGACATGTCCACATGATACACGGCGGATTCGCCGGGGGAGGAATCTCCAAATCATCTCGCAAAAGACATCTCAAAGACGTATATCACGTCGCAGAAAAGAAGGAAGCACCCGACATCCTGGCGATCACTTTTACCAAGGAAGACGCATCCGGCGTCGCATTAGGGCACGACGATCCCATGGTCATCACTATTATATTGGCAAACGCAAATCTTTACCACACGTTGATAGACCAAGAGAGCTCTGCCGATATCTTATTTAAAACTGCTTTCGACAGCCTGTTCGGGCTAGGAGATACCCCAGTTCAACCGATGGGATACATCTCGCTCCACACAACTTTCAGAAAAGGAAGTCAGTCAAGAACACTCAAAATAGATTACATCGTAGTCGACGTAAGTTCCACTTACAATGCCCTAATAGGTCGGACAACGTTAAATCAGCTCGGTGCAATAGTCTCGACTCCACATCTATGCATAAAGTTTCCAACTACAGGAGGAATAGCCACGATAAAGACAGATCAGAAGATGGCGCGTCGCTATTACAACGAAAGTCTAAACCTCAGAGGCAGAGGAGAAGAATTCCACACAATTGAGCTCGGTGGAGTTCAGAGACGGGAAGAGCTCCGCCCACAACCTGGAGGAGAAATAGAGAAAATCCAGATCGGGGATATCCCCGACCAAACAACCAATATCGGCACACTCTTAAAAGGAGACATAAAAGAAACACTCATACAATTTTTACGAGACAACGCCGACCTCTTTGCATGGAAGGCCGCAGATATGCCAGGCATAGATCCTAAACTAATGTGCCACAAGCTAGCAGTCTATCCAGGATCTCGGTCGGTGCAACAAAGGCGTAGAAAGCTAGGACCAAAACACTCTCAAGCTGTGGAAGAACATGTACGAGCTCTACTGGAGGCAGGTTTCATAATAGAAGTCAAATACCCGCTATGGCATGCTAATGTCGTATTGGTCAAAAAGTCAAACGGAAAGTGGAGAATGTGCACTGACTATACCGATCTCAACAAAGTCTGCCCGAAAGATCCTTATCCGCTCCCGAACATCAACGCTCTGGTAGATGCCTCCTCCGGATATAAATACCTCTCCTTCATGGATGCATACTAAGGATATAACTAAATCCCAATGTACCCACCCGACCAAGAAAAAACCTCATTTTTAAACCCAAAGGCAAATTACTGCTACATTGTTATGCCCTTCGGTCTTAAAAATGCGGGAGCCACTTACCAAAGATTAATGAACAAAGTTTTTTCGGATCACATCGGAAAGATCATGGAGGTCTACGTAGACGACATGCTAGTGAAGACGCAAAATGAAGAGATGTTATTATCCGACCTGACGCAAGTATTCAACACTATAAGACGACACAGCATGGGACTCAATCCCGCAAAATGTACCTTCGCAGTAGAAGCTGGTAAATTCTTGGGTTTTATGATTACACAGAGGGAAATCGAGGCAAACCCGGATAAGTGCAGGGCCGTACTCGACATGAAAAGTCCGACTTTTATCAAAGAGGTACAACAACTCAACGGGTGGTTGGCAGCCTTGTCCAGATTCCTGACTGGATCAGCAATAAGATGTCTCCCCTTCTACGCCACTCTAAGAAAGGGAAAAGAGTTTGAATGGATAGCTGAATGCGAGCAAGCCTTCCAAGACTTCAAAAAATTTCTGGGACGACCACCTATATTAAGTCGGCCACAGGAAGGAGAACCACTCATCTTGTACCTCGCAGTGGATAATCGGGCAATAGCCTCAGCACTGGTCCGAGAAGACAACAGTGGGCAACAACCCGTATACTTTATCAGCAAAGCATTACAAGGATCCAAGCTGAACTACCAGAAAATAGAAAAGTTCGCCTACGCTCTCATAATAACATCTCGACGACTTCGCCCATATTTCCAGTCTCACACCATTAAAGTTTGGACCAACCAGCCCATAAAAGGAATCTTACAGAAAACAGACTTGGCAGGCAAAATCTTGCAATGGGCAGTCGATTTATCCGAATTCGACCTTCAATATGAAGCTCGGACGGCCATCAAATCCCAATATCTGGCCGACTTCATTGCGGAATTCATGGACACACTGGAAATCCCCACAGAATGAAATCTATATGTGGATGATTCCCCAAATAAAATGGGAAGTGGCGCGGGCGTAATAATTGAGAGCAACCAGGGAACCCAAATCGAACTCTCCCTCAAATTTGGGTTCCCTGCCTCAAACAATCAAGTGGAATATGAGGCACTACTAGCTGGTTTGAAGCTGGCTAGGGAGGTTGGAGCTCAAAAACTTATCATCTTCAGCAACTCATAGGTAGTCACTTCACAAATAACAGGAAGCTACCAAGCCAAAGATCCCACTATGAAAAAGTACCTGGACAAAACCAGGGAATAACTCATACAACTCAGAGAGTATGAGATTCGACACATACCTCGAGAATAGAATGCCCGGGCCGATGCACTCTCAAAACTAGCCAGCACCAAACCAGGAGGCAACGATAGAAGCCTTATCCAAGAAATTCTACAGAATCCATCAATCTCAAAAAAAGAAAAGGTCCTAGCCATAACAGGTCGCGATCAGGGATGGATGACCCCCATAATTAATTACCTCACAACAAAAGCCCTCCCTACAGATGAGAAAGAGGCAAAGAGGTTAAAACGGGAAGCACAATACTACACCATCATAAATAATACTTTAAGCAAAAGAGAAATTTCAACACCATTGCTAAAATGCGTGCCGACTTCCAACACTAAAGATGTCCTAGAAGAAGTACAGAGTGGCATTTGTGGCAATCACCTCGGAGCGCAGGCACTCGCCAAAAAAGTACTTCGGGCAGGATTTTATTGGCCAACTCTACAAAAAGAAGCCACAGAATTTGTAAGGACATGTTCACCATGTCAGAAGCATGCCAACTCCCACACCGCTCCGCCAGAGGAACTTATCAGCATAACCTCACCTTGGCCATTCGCAAAATGGGGACTCGATCTCCTCGGACCTTTTCCTCAAGGATCAGGACAAGTCAAATTCCTCATAGTAGGAATAGACTACTTCACAAAATAGATCGAGGCAGAACCCCTAGCCAATGCCACAGCTCAAAGAAGTCGGAAATTCCTATATAGAAATATTGTCACAAGGTTTGGAGTTCCATACTCCATCACTACAGATATTGGTACCAGTTCACAGACGCAGGCTTCAGAAAACTAGCGGCCGACCTCAATATAAAATAGCAATTCACATCCGTTGAGCACCCCCAAGCCAATGGGCAAGCTGAAGCTGCTAACAAAGTTATATTAGCAGGGTTAAAACAGAGATTACAGGATGCAAAGGGAGCCTGGGCTGAAGAACTTCCACAGGTTCTATGGGCATATCGAACAACGCCACATTCCACCACAAAGGAATCACTCTTCCGATTAGCATATGGAATGGAGGCGATGATCCCAGTGGAGGTCAAAGAAGGGTCACCCAGAGTGATCCACTTTAGCGAGAAAGCCAATCACCAACTTTAAAGGGAAGAGCTCGACTTACTTCCGGAAATCCGAGAAAGAGCTCGGATAAGGGAAGAGGCGCTAAAACGACGAATGGCCTCCAGGTATAACCAAAAGGTAATACAACGGACCTTCACTGAGGATGACCTCATCCTAATACGAAATGACATCGGAACAACTCGACCGGGAGAAGGAAAGCTGGCAGCAAACTGGAAAGGACCCTACCAAGTCATAGAAGTGCTGGGAAAGGGCTATTACAAGCTTTCCGAACTCGACGGGCGAGAGCTTCCTAGGTCATGGCACGCCTGCAACCTAAGAAGGTACTATAGCTAGGGGTGATAAAAGATCTTGGACAAGGCACACTCTTTTTCCTAAAAAAAGGTTTTTTAACGAGGCGCCCCACCAAGACTTACAAATCACCCGATTTAGGAAATTAACTCCTCATGTATATTTGCATTCTTTCTTAATAAATTTTTTTCAGATTCTCTACAAACGTTCAAGTCGTATTATTCTGAAAACATTCATCGCCCGATTATAAAGCTACAGATCGACAAAAAGTGAAAACCGAATTCACTACGCGATCACGATAAAAATGAGGGTTAAAAACCCAAAATCTACAAAATCGGCAAAGATGAAAATAGAATAATGCAAAAAGTTATAGAAAGTGATCCATAGAAAGGACCTGACGAGGTCCTAATAAAATGGATTGCTATAAAATAACTTAAAGACTGGCCAGCACAAAGGTCGGACCAGCCACAACAACTCAAGTTATAAGTAAAGCCCTGGAAAGAGGTCTGGCCAAGCCTATAAAAGAGGATTACTATAACTTCGAAGAGCCCGACATGAGGAAGTCGGACTCCTACAAAAAAGTTACAAAAGATAATCCCTGAAAGAGATCTGAACAAGGTCCAAGAAAGAGGATTATCGAGTAACTCGACAGGGCCCAACGTGACAAAGTCGGTTCGAAAAGATAAGTTACAAAAGGTAATCCCTGAAAGAGATCTGAAACAAGGTCCAAGAAAGAGGATTATCAAGTAACTCGACAGGGCCCGACGTGACAAAGTTGGCCCGGAAAGATAAGTTACAAAAGATAATCCCTGAAAGAGATCTGAAACAAGGTCCAAGAAAGAGGATTATCAAGTAACTCGACAGGGCCCGACGTGACAAAGTCGGCCCGAAAAGAAAAGTTACAAAAGATAATCCCTAAAAGAGATCTGAAACAAGGTCCAAGAAAGAAGACTATCAAGTAACTCGACAGGGCCTGACGTGACAAAGTCGGCCCAGAAAGATGTAAAGCTACAAAAGATAATCCCCAAAAGAGACCTGAACAAGGTCCAAGAAAGAGGATTACCAAGAAAACTCGACAGGGCCCGACCTGACAAAGTCGGCCCAGAAAGATAAGTTACAAAGATAATCCTTGAAAGAGACCTGAACAAGGTCCAAGAAAGAGGATCATCAAGTAACTCGACGGGGCCCGACGTGACGAAATCGGCCCAGAAATACGTAAAGCGACAAAAGGTAATCCCCAAAAGAGACCTAAACAAGGTCCAAGAAAGAGGATTACCAAGCAAACTCGACAGGACCCGACATGATGAAGTCAGGCCCAGGACACAAAAATTACCAAAATAATCCCCAAAAAGAGATCTAAACGAGGTCCAAAAAGGAGGATTACAAACAAAACCAAGCCAAATAATCAAGCTGATCATGTCGGACAAAATCCCAGCCTACGAAGGTACCAAGATGAGTGCTAGCAGACATGATATAAAAACTACTAAGTTATGATAATAGCAAGCTCCAGAGGCCATCAAGATCAGCCCCGGAAGCTCGAAAACTACTTTGTTTTTCAAAATAAATTTGTTAAACAAGCAACAAAAAAAAAGTATCAACAGTCACCAAAACACCAGTTACAAGATAAAGAGTTCAAAAGCCCACAAGCCAGGTTATCTACATTAAAAAGGGAGAAAACTCAGTCAACATCAAGACTTCTCAGCAGCATCAACTCGGGGTAAAGGAGGACGAGTCTGAAGAGGCACCACATCTATCGTCCCATCATCTCGGTTCAAGACTTGGCAATCCAGTTCCCCTTCTGGACGATTAATCCCAGCAGTAGAAGTCGGATAAATTGGCATAGCAGAAGTCTTGGTAGCAGGCAGTGAAGGACGATCATCATAATCATCATCGGGATCGTCAGGGACAATCTTACCATCCTTAACAATATTGTCTAGGCTAATAAGGGAAAGGTCGAGATCTGGCGCAAGAACTCGAAATTGCTCTTTCAGATTCTCATAAGCCGCAGTAACACTACCTACAAGATGACCTTGAAGTTCGGTGTAATAAGCCTGAACAGATTCCAACCTACTCCTGAGCTCCATCATCTCTCTATAAGTAGTAACTATAGCTATCCTTATGTTTTAACGCCGTATCCTCGGCCAGTTGCGCGGTAGCCGCCAGACCAACGGCCTGGGCCTTTTCCCCCTTTAGCTCCTTCTCCAGCTCGGCCACTTTCACCTCGAGCTCCTCCTTCAAACCCTTAATTCGGTCAAACTCTGATTTTGCCTCCTCCATAAAAGCCTTGGTAGCATGGATAGGAAGATCTTGAGCAGTTTGGTATAAAGCCGCTCCCATGTGTGCCAGTGTAATACCACTCTGAGTAATAAAATCCAAATGACGAAGAATGGATACATCATCGGTAGGCATGACACCATAGAGAGCAATCTATTGATCTACAAACCCAACAGCATCAAAGTCAGGAGCACCAAGATTAAACGGCTCGACAGTCCGAGGTCTTTTTGGAGGAGGAGCGGCAGAAGGAGAGGAAGTACCAGTAGAAGGATCAATCAAACGAACTCGAGGAGTGGGGATAACCTTCCTCGGCCCAAGAGAACTTGTAACCAAAGGCTTAGACGAAACCTGAGAAGTTCCCTCCCCTGCTGCTGATGAGCGGATAATTTATACGCTTTTTGGCATTGTTTTTAGGTAGTTTTTAGTAAGATCAAGCTACTTTTAGGGATGTTTTCATTAGTTTTTATGTTAAATTCACATTTCTGGACTTTACTATGAGTTTGTGTGTTTTTCTGTGATTTCAGGTAATTTCTGGCTGAAATTGAGGGACTTGAGCAAAACTCTGAAAAAGGCTGACAAAAGGACTACTGATGCTGTTGGAATCTGACCTCCCTGCACTCAAAATGGATTTTCTAGAGCTACAGAACTCCAAATGGCGCGCTCTCAACGGCGTTGGAAAGTAGACATCCAGATATTTCCAGCAATATATAATAGTCCATACTTTATTCGGGAATTGATGACGTAAAGTGGCACTCAACGCCAAGTACATGCTGCTGTCTGGAGTCAAACGCCAGAAACACGTCACAACCCGGAGTTGAATGCCAGAAACACGCTATAACTCGGCGTTCAACTCCAAAGGAAGCCTCAGCTCGTGGATAGATCAAGCTCAGTCCAAACACACACCAAGTGGGCCCCGGAAGTGAATTTATGCATCAATTACTTACCTCTGTAAACCCTAGTAGCTAGTTTAGAATAAATAAGACTTTTTACTAGTGTATTAGTCGTCTTTTGACCACGTTTCATCTTTGGTCTCAGTTTTGTTTTATTCTTCATCTTAGGAGGCCATTGATCATGTTTTGGGGGCTGGCCATTTGGCCATGCCTGAACCTTTCACTTATGTATTTTCAACGGTGGAGTTTCTACACACCATAGATTAAGGGTGTGGAGCTCTGCTGTACCTCAAGTTTCAATACAATTACTATTATTTTCTATTCAATTCTCTTTTATTCTTATTCCAAGATATACGTTACACTTCAACTTGATGAATGTGATGATCCGTGACACTCATCATCATTCTCACCTATGAACGCGCGTGACTGACAACCACTTCCGTTCTACCTTAGGCCGGGCGCATATCTCTTAGATTCTTGATGAGCGGATAATTTGTACGCTTTTTGGCATTGTTTTTAGTATGTTTTTAGTATATTTAGTTGAGTTTTTAGTATATTTTTATTAGTTTTTAGTTAAAATTCACTTTTCTGGACTTTACTATGAGTTTGTGTGTTTTTCTGTGATTTCAGGTATTTTCTGGCTGAAATTGAGGGACCTGAGCAAAAATCTGATCCAGAGACTGAAAAGGACTGCAGATGCTGTTGGATTCTGACCTCTTTGCACTCGAAGTGGATTTTCTGGAGCTACAGAAGCCCAATTGGCGCGCTCTCAACGGCGTTGGAAAGTAGACATCCTGGGCTTTCCAGCAATATATGATAGTCCATACTTTTCCCAAGATTTGATGGCCCAAACCGGCGTTCAAAGTCACCTTCAGATTTCCCAGCGTTAAACGCCGGAACTGGCACCTAAATGGGAGTTAAACGCCCAAACTGGCATAAAAGCTGGCGTTTAACTCCAAGAAGAGTCTCTACACGAAAATGCTTCATTGCTCAGCCCAAGCACACACCAAGTGGGCCCGGAAGTGGATTTTTATGTCATTTACTCATCTCTGTACACCCTAGGCTACTAGTTTTCTATATATAGGACCTTTTACTATTGTATTTTAATCTTCTAATCTTCGGACATCTAGTTCTTAGATCATTTGGGAGGCTGGCCTCACGGCCATGCCTAGACCTTGTTCTTATGTATTTTCAACGGTGGAGTTTCTACACACCATAGATTAAGGTGTGGAGCTCTGCTGTACCTCGAGTATTAATGCAATTACTATTGTTCTTCTATTCAATTCCGCTTGTTCTTTGTCCAAGATATCACTTGTTCTTCAACTTGATGAATGTGATGATCCGTGACACTCATCATCATTCTCACTCATGAACAAAGTGACTGACAACCACTCTTGTTCTACAAGCATATGAGGCTCTAGTGAATATCTCTTGGGTTCCTGATACACGATGCATGGTTGATCGCCTGACAACCGAGTGCTCGCCTGACAAACGAGCCAGCCATTCCGTGAGATCAGAGTCTTCGTGGTATAGGCAAGAACTGATGGCGGCATTCAAGAGAATCCGGAAGGTCTAACCTTGTCTGTGGTATTCTGAGTAGGATTCAATGATTGAATGACTGTGACGTGCTTCAAACTCCTAGCAGGCGGGGCGTTAGTGACAGACGCAAAAGAATCACTGGATTCTATTCCGGCCTGACCGAGAACCGACAGCTGAATAGCCGTGCCGTGACAGGGTGCGTTGAACATTTCCACTGAGAGGATGGGAGGTAGCCACTGACAACGGTGAAACCCTTGCATAAGCTTGCCATGGAAAGGAGTAAGAAGGATTGGATGAAGACAGTAGGAAAGTAGAGAGACGGAAGGGAAAGCATCTTCATACACTTATCTGAAGCTCTCACCAATGATATACATAAGTATCTCTATCTTTATCTTTATGTTTTATTCATATATCATCTATACCCATTTGAGTCTGCCTGACTAAGATTTACAAGGTGACCATAGCTTGCTTCATACCAACAATCTCCGTGGGATCGACCCTTACTCGCGTAAGGTTTATTACTTGGACGACCCAGTGCACTTGCTGGTTAGTTGTGCGGAGTTGTGATAGAGAGTTGAGATTGCAATGAGCCCACCAAGTTTTTGGCGCCATTGATGATCACAATTTCGTGCACCAAGTTTTTGGCGCCGTTGCCGGGGAATTAAATGTCCTAACTACAGTTTCGCATTTGTTCCCTGCAATAACAGTGCCATGTTTTGATTCGGCAACAACACCAAGTTTTTGGTGCCGTTGCCGGGGATTGTTTTGTGTATGGACAACTGACGGTTCATCTTGTTGCTTAGATTAGGTATTTTTCTTCTGAATTCTTAAGAATGAATTCTAGTGTTTCATGATGATCTGTTGAAATCTGGCTGGCTGAAAAGCCATGTCTAATCTTATTGGACTGAGGTTTTAACTGATCATCACAATAGCTTGTTGATTTCTATCAATCCTGCTATTGGAGCAATGATCTGCTAAGGCTTGGCTGGCCATTGGCCATGTCTAGTGTTTTGGACCGAAGCTTTCTTTGAAAGCTTGGCTGGCTGTGAAGCCATGTCTAATTTCTGGACCGGAGTCTTAGACTAACAGTGCAATGATTCCTGGAATCCAAATTGAGAATTCTGAAACCTTTATTTTCTATTTCGATATAATTTTCGAAAAAGCACAAAAATTTTTATAAAAATCATAAAAACCAAAAATATTTTATGTTTCTTGTTTGAGTCTAGTGTCTGATTTTAAGTTTGGTGTCTTGCATGCATTGTTTAATTGATCTTGGTTCTATTTTCAAGTCAATAGTACAGGGAACTGAAGATTCAGAACATGCAGCAGAGGAATTACACAGAAAAAGCTGGGCATTCAAAACGCCCAGTGAAGAAGGACAGACTGGCGTTTAAACGTCAGCCAGGGTGCCTGGTTGGGCGTTTAATGCCCAAAAAGGTAGTGCATTGGGCGTTAAACGCTAGAATGTGCACCATTCTGGGCGTTTAACGCCAGGATGGCACAAGGGGGAGGATTTTGTTTTCAAATCAATTTTCTTTCAAGTTTTCAAAAGTTTTTCAAAATCAAATCTTTTTCACATCAAATCTTTTCAATCAAATGTTTTCAAAATCAATTTCTTTCCTTTTTCAAAGATACTTGCTAACAATTAATGATTTGATTGAACATTTTAAGTATGTTGCCTTTTCTGTTGAGAAAGGTTTAATGTTTGAATCATATCTTTTCTTGTTAGGCAAGTCATTAATTTTTAAAATCAAATCTTTTTTTTTAAAATTGCTTTCAAATCATATCTTCTCAATCACATATTTTTTTTAAAAAAAAAACCAATCATATCTTCTTAACCTCATCTTTTTCAAAATAGTTTTCAATCAAATCTTTTTGACTTCTAATTTCAAAATCTTTTTCAAAAATTACTTGATTTCTTTCCCACTCTTATTTTCGAAAATTAATTAATGTTTTTCAAAATATTTTCAAATTCTTTTACTTAATTTTCGAAAACCACCTTCCCTCTTCCCACATCCTTCTATTTATGGACTAACACTATTCCTCAATGCACAATTCGAACTCCATCTTTCTTGATAAGTTCGAATTCTTTACCTCTGTCTTCTATTTTTCTTTTCCTCTGACACCTCAAGGAATCTCTATACTGTGACATAGAGGATTCCATACTTTCTTGTTCTTTTCTCTTTCATATGAGCAGGAACAAAGACAAAGGCATTCTTGTTGAAGCTGACCCTGAACCTGAAAGGACCTTGAAGCGAAGACTAAGAGAAGCTAAAGCACAACTCTCTGTAGAGGACCTAACAGAAATCTTCAAAGAAGAAGAACCCATGGCAGCCGAAAACAACAACAATGCAAGGAAGGTGCTGGGTGACTTTACTGCACCTACTCCCGACTTCTATGGGAGAAGCATCTCTATCCCTGCCATTGGAGCAAACAACTTTGAGCTTAAGCCTCAATTAGTTTCTCTAATGCAACAGAATTGCAAGTTCCATGGACTTCCATTGGAAGATCCTCATCAGTTCTTAGCTGAATTCTTGCAAATCTGTGACACTGTCAAGACTAATGGGGTTGACCCTGAAGTCTACAGACTTATGCTATTCCCTTTTGCTGTAAGAGACAGAGCTAGGACATGGTTGGACTCACAACCTAAAGAAAGCCTGGACTCATGGGAAAAGCTAGTCAATGCCTTCTTGGCAAAGTTCTTTCCACCTCAAAAATTGAGTAAGCTTAGAGTGGAGGTCCAAACCTTCAGACAGAAGGATGGAGAATCCCTCTATGAAGCTTGGGAAAGATACAAACAATTAATCAGAAAATGTCCATCTGACATGCTTTCTGAATGGAGCATCATAGGTATTTTCTATGATGGTCTCTCTGAACTATCCAAGATGTCTTTGGATAGCTCTGCTGGAGGATCTCTTCATCTGAAGAAGACGCCTACAGAAGCTCAAGAGCTAATTGAAATGGTTGCAAATAACCAATTCATGTACACTTCTGAAAGGAATCCTGTGAACAATGGGACAAGTCAGAAGAATGGAGTTCTTGAGATTGATACTCTGAATGCCATTCTGGCTCAGAACAAGATATTGACTCAACAAGTCAATTTGATTTCTCAAAGTCTGTCTGGAATGCAAAATGCACCAAGCAGTACTAAGGATGCTTCATCTGAAGAAGAAGCTTATGATCCTGAGAACCCTTCAATGGAAGAGGTGAATTACCTAGGAGAACCCTATGGAAACACCTATAATTCTTCATGGAGAAATCACCCAAATTTCTCATGGAAGAATCAAGAGAGACCTCAACAAGGTTTCAATAACAATAATGGTGGAAGAAACAGGTTTAGCAATGGCAAGCCTTTTCCATCATCTTCTCAGCAATAGACAGAGAATTCTAAGCAGAACCCCTCTGACTTAGCAACCATGGTCTCTGATCTAATCAAAACCACTCAAAGTTTCATGACTGAAACAAGATCCTCCATTAGGAACTTGGAGGCACAAGTGGGACAGCTGAGCAAGAAAGTTACTGAACTCACTCCTAGTACTCTCCCAAGCAATACAGAAGAAAATCCAAAAGGAGAGTGCAAGGCCATCAACATGGCCGAATTTGGAGAGGAAGGAGAGGCAGTAAACGCCACTGAGGAAGACCTCACTGGGCGTGCACTGACCTCCAATGAGTTCCCTAATGAGGAACCATGGGAATCTGAGGCTCAAAATGAGACCATAGAGATTCTATTGGACTTACTTCTGCCTTTCATGAGCTCTGATGAGTATTCTTCCTCTGAAGAGGATGAGTATGTCACTGAAGAGCAAGTTGCTAAATACCTTGGAGCAATCATGAAACTAAATGACAAGTTATTTGGAAATGAGACTTGGGAGGATGAACCTCCTTTGCTCACCAAAGAACTGGATGACTTGTCTAGGCAGAAATTACCTCAAAAGAGACAAGATCCTGGGAAGTTTTCCATACCTTGTACCATAGGCACCATGACCTTCAAGAAGGCTCTGTGTGACTTAGGGTCAAGTGTAAACCTCATGCCTCTCTCTGTAATGGAGAAGCTAGGGATCTTTGAGGTGCAAGCTGCAAGAATCTCACTAGAGATGGCAGACAACTCAAGAAAAAAAGCTTATGGACTTGTAGAGGATGTTCTGGTAAAAGTTGAAGACCATTACATCCCTGCTGATTTCATAGTCCTAGAGAATGGGAAGTGCATGGATGAATCTATCATCCTTGGCAGACCCTTCCTAGCCACAGCAAAGGCTGTGATTGATGTTGATGGAGGTGAACTGATCATTCAAGTGAATGACAAATCCTATGTGTTTAAGGCTCAAGGATATCCCTCTATCACCATGGAGAGGAAGCATGAAGAGCTTCTCTCAAATCAGAGTCAAACAGAGCCCCCACAGTCAAACTCTAAGTTTGGTGGCCACAACCAAACTCTAAGTTTGGTGTTGAACCCCCACATTCAAACTTTAAGTTTGGTGTTGGGAGGTTCCAACATTGCTCTGAGTATCTGTGAGGCTCCATGAGAGCCCTCTGTCAAGCTACTGACATTAAAGAAGCGCTTGTTGGGAGGCAACCCAATGTTATATTTTATCTATTTCCTTTTGTTATTTTATGTTTTTTATAGGTTGATGATCATGAGAAGTCACAAAATCAATTGAAAAAGCAAAAACAGAATGAAAAACAGGAAGAAAAATAGCACACCCTGGAGGAAGAACCGACTGGCGTTTAAACGCCAGTAAGGCTAGCAGGTGGGCGTTTAACGCCAGTCTGGCACCATTCTGGGCGTTTAACGCCAGAAAGGGGCACCAGACTGGCGTTAAACGCCAGGAAAGGGCAAGAACCTGGCGTTAAACGCCAAAAATGGGCACCAGCCCGACGTTTAACGCCAGAATTGGCTCAAAACGTGATTTTGAATGCCATTTGGTGCAGGGATGACTTTTCCTTGACACCTCAGGATCTGTGGACCCCACAGGATCCCCACCAACCCACCACTCTCTCTCTTCTTCTTCACCCATTCACCAATCACCTCAATACCTCTTCCCCAAAAACCCTTCACCTATCAAATCCCATCTTTCTCTTCACCACTCACATCCATCCTTCATAAAACCCCACCTACCTCACCATTCAAATTCAAACCACTTTCCCTCCCAAACCCACCCATAATAGCCGAACCACTACCCCTCCCTTCCACCCCTATATAAACCCATCTTCACCCCTTCATTTTCACACAACCTAAACACCACTTCTCCCCCTCTTTGGCCGAACACAAAGCCATTCCCTTCTTCCTCATTTCTTCTTCTTCTACTCTCTTCTTTCTTCTTTTGCTCGAGGACGAGCAAACCTTTTAAGTTTGGTGTGGTAAAAGCATTGCTTTTTGTTTTTCCATAACCATTTATGGCATCCAAGGCCGGAGAAACCTCTAGAAAGAGGAAAGGGAAGGCAAAAGCTTCTACCTCCGAGTCATGAGAGATGGAGAGATTCACTCAAGGGTGCATCAAGACCACTTCTATGAAGTTGTGGCCATGAAGAAGGGTCAACTTTGATCAAAAGGTTGGACCAAGTCCTCATAGATATCTGTGAAAAGGACGCCCAATGGAAGAGAAATTCAAGAGGGAAGCCGGTTCAACTAAGAAGGCATGACCTCAAGCCCATCACTAAGAAAAGGATGGAGCAAACAAGAGACCCTCCTCCTCATGAAGTCCCTAAGATGCCTCAAGAGATGCACTTTCCTCCACAAAACTATTGAGAGCAAATCAACACCTCCCTAGGAGAATTGAGTTCCAACATGGGACAACTAAGGGTGGAGCACCAAGAACATTCCATCCTCCTCCATGAGATTAGAGAAGATCAAAGAATCATGAGAGAGGAGCAACAAAGACAAGGAAGAGACATTGAGGAGCTCAAGCACTCCATAAGACCTTCAAGAGGAAGAACAAGCCGCCATCACTGAGGTGGACCCGTTCTTTAATCTCCTTGTTCTTTATTTTCTTGTTTTTCGAATTTTAGTGCTTATGTTTATCTATGTTTGTGTCTTATGATCATTAGTGTCTTAGTGTCTATGCCTTAAAGTTATGAATGTCCTATGAATCCATCACCTTTCTTAAATAAACAATGTTCTTAATTGAAAAAGAAAAGAATTGCATGAATTTTGAATTTTATAACAGTTTAATTATTTTGATGTGGTGGCAACACTTTTGTTTTCTGAATGTATGCGTAAACAGTGCATATGTCTTTTGAATTTGTGGTTCATGAATGTTGGCTCTTGAAAGAATGATGAAAAAGGAGACATGTTACTGAGGATCTGAAAAATCATAAAAATGATTCTTGAAGCAAGAAAAAGCAGTGAAAAAAAAAACAAAAAAAAACAAAAAAAGAGGCGAAAAAAAAAACGAAAAAAAGAAAAAGAAAGAAAAAGAAAGAAATAAAAGTTGTGATCCAAGGCAAAAAAAGAGTGTGCTTAAGAACCCTGGACACCTCTAATTGGGGACTTTAGCAAAGCTGAGTCACAATCTGAAAAGGTTCACCCAATTATGTGTCTGTGGCATGTATGTATCCGGTGGTAATACTGGAAGACAGAGTGCTTTGGGCCACGGCCAAGACTCAATAAGTAGCTGTGTTCAAGAATCATCATACTTAACTAGGAGAATCAATAACACTATCTGGATTCTGAGTTCCTAAAGAAGCCAATCATTCTGAGTTTCAAAGGATAGAGTGAGATGCCAAAACTGTTCAGAGGCAAAAAGCTAAAAGCCCCGCTCATCTAATTAATACTGATCTTCATAGATGTTTTTGGAATTCATTGCATATTCTCTTCTTTTTATCTTATTTGATTTTCAGTTGCTTGAGGACAAGCAACAATTTAAGTTTGGTGTTGTGATGAGCGGATAATTTGTACGCTTTTTGGCATTGTTTTTAGTATGTTTTTAGTATATTTAGTTTAGTTTTTAGTATATTTTTATTAGTTTTTAGTTAAAATTCACTTTTCTGGACTTTACTATGAGTTTGTATGTTTTTCTGTGATTTCAGGTATTTTCTGGCTGAAATTGAGGGACCTGAGCAAAAATCTGATCCAGAGACTGAAAAGGACTGCAGATGCTGTTGGATTCTGACCTCCCTGCACTCGAAGTGGATTTTCTGGAGCTACAGAAGCCCAATTGGCGCGCTCTTATCGGCGTTGGAAAGTAGACATCCTGGGCTTTCCAGCAATATATGATAGTCCATACTTTGCCCAAGATTTGATGGCCCAAACCGGCGTTCAAAGTCACCTTCAGATTTCCCAGCGTTAAACGCCGGAACTGGCACCTAAATGGGAGTTAAACGCCCAAACTGGCATAAAAGCTGGCGTTTAACTCCAAGAAGAGTCTCTACACGAAAATGCTTCATTGCTCAGCCCAAGCACACACCAAGTGGGCCCGAAAGTGGATTTTTATGTCATTTACTCATCTCTGTACACCCTAGGCTACTAGTTTTCTATATATAGGACCTTTTACTATTGTATTTTAATCTTCTAATCTTCGGACATCTAGTTCGTAGATCATTTGGGAGGCTGGCCTCACGGCCATGCCTAGACCTTGTTCTTATGTATTTTCAACGGTGGAGTTTCTACACACCATAGATTAAGGTGTGGAGCTCTGCTGTACCTCGAGTATTAATGCAATTACTATTGTTCTTCTATTCAATTCCGCTTGTTCTTTGTCCAAGATATCACTTGTTCTTCAACTTGATGAATGTGATGATCCGTGACACTCATCATCATTCTCACTCATGAACAAAGTGACTGACAACCACTCTTGTTCTACAAGCATATGAGGCTCTAGTGAATATCTCTTGGGTTCCTGATACACGATGCATGGTTGATCGCCTGACAACCGAGTGCTCGCCTGACAAACGAGCCAGCCATTCCGTGAGATCAGAGTCTTCGTGGTATAGGCAAGAACTGATGGCGGCATTCAAGAGAATCCGGAAGGTCTAACCTTGTCTGTGGTATTCTGAGTAGGATTCAATGATTGAATGACTGTGACGTACTTCAAACTCCTAGCAGGCGGGGCGTTAGTGACAGACGCAAAAGAATCACTGGATTCTATTCCGGCCTGACCGAGAACCGACAGCTGGATAGCCGTGCCGTGATAGGGTGCGTTGAACATTTCCACTAAGAGGATGGGAGGTAGCCACTGACAACGGTGAAACCCTTGCATAAGCTTGCCACGGAAAGGAGTAAGAAGGATTGGATGAAGACAGTAGGAAAGCAGAGAGACGGAAGGGAAAGCATCTTCATACACTTATCTGAAGCTCTCACCAATGATATACATAAGTATCTCTATCTTTATCTTTATGTTTTATTCATATATCATCTATACCCATTTGAGTCTGCCTGACTAAGATTTACAAGGTGACCATAGCTTGCTTCATACCAACAATCTCCGTGGGATCGACCCTTACTCGCGTAAGGTTTATTACTTAGACGACCTAGTGCACTTGCTGGTTAGTTGTGCGGAGTTGTGATAGAGAGTTGAGATTGCAATGAGCCCACCAAGTTTTTGGCGTCATTGATGATCACAATTTCGTGCACCAATTCTCCAACAGAATCTTCGTGGTATAAGCTAGATAGATGGCAGTATTCATGGGAATCCGGAAAGTCTAACCTTGTCTGTGGTATTCCGAGTAGGATTCTGGGATTGAATGACTGTGACGAGCTTCAAACTCCTGAAGGCTGGGCGTTAGTGACAGATGCAAAAGAATCAAGGGATTCTATTCCAACCTGATTGAGAACCGACAGATGATTAGCCGTGCTGTGACAGAGCATAGGACCATTTTCACTGAGAGGATGGGATGTAGCCATTGACAACGGTGATGCCCTACATATAGCTTGCTATGGAAAGGAGTAAGAAGGATTGGATGAATGTAATAAGAAAGTAGAGATTCAAGAGGAGCACAGCATCTCCATATGCTTATCTGAAATTCCCACCATGGAATTATATGAGTAACTATTTACTATTTTATTTTCTGTTTATTATTTATTTTCGAACTTATCATAAACCATTTAATCTGCCTAACTGAGATTTACAAGGTAACCATAGCTTGCTTCATACCAACAATCTCTGTGGGATCGACCCTTACTCACGTAAGGTATTACTTGGATGACCCAGTACACTTGCTGGTTAGTTGAACGGAGTTGTGAGATTCTCTAACAGTGCCTGTAACTCTTTTGGTCCAACAACAACACTAAGCTGTTGGTGCCATTACCAGGGATTATTAAGATCCCAATTCATCATACCATGATCTCTTTGGGGTATTCTTGATAGAGCCAATATTTAAATTTCATACAAGTACAAAGAGACCAACTTTGAGGATCACATTTTCGTCCACCAAGTTTTTGGCGCCGTTGCTGGGGATTGTTCGAGTATGGACAACTGACGGTTCATCTTGTTGCTCAGATTAGGTAATTTTCTTTTCAAAATTTTTCTTTTTCGTTTTTCCAAAAATTTTTTCGAAAAAAATTAATAAAAATCCAAAAAAATTAATAAAATCATAAAATTCAAAAATATTTTGTGTTTCTTGTTTGAGTCTTGAGTCAATTTTTAAGTTTGGTGTCAATTGCATGTTTTAAAAATTTTACTTGCATTTTTCGAAATTCCATGCATTCATAGTGTTCTTCATGATCTTCAAGTTGTTCTTGACAAGTCTTCTTGTTTGATCTTGATGATTTCTTGTTTTGTGTTGTTTGTTGTTTTTCATATGCATTTTTCGTTTGTTAAAGTCCATGCATTAAAGATTTCTAAGTTTGGTGTCTTGCATGTTTTCTTTGCATAAAAAATTTTTCAAAATTATGTTCTTGATTTTCATCATGATCTTCAAAGTGTTCTTAGTGTTCATCTTGACATTCATAGTGTTCTTGCATGCATCTTGTATTTTGATCCAAAATTTTCATGTTTTCGTTCATGTTTGTGTTTTTCTCTCTCATAATTAAAAATTCAAAAATAAAAAATATATCTTTTCTTTTTTTCTCTCCAAATTTTCGAAATTTTGGGTTGACTTGGTCAAAAATTTTTAAAATTAGTTGTTTCTTACAAATCAAGTTAAATTTTCAATTTTAAAAATCTTATCTTTTCAAAATCTTTTTCTTATCTTTATATCATATTTTCAAAAATTAGCTAACAAATAATGTGATTGATTCAAAAAATTTGAAGATTGAACCTTTCTTAACGCTGGCGGCATGCCTTACACATGCAAGTCGGATGGGAAGTGGTGTTTCCAGTGGCGGACGGGTGAGTAACGCATAAGAACCTGCCCTTGGGAGGGGAACAACAGCTGGAAACGGCTGCTAATACCCCGTAGGCTGAGGAGCAAAAGGAGGAATCCGCCCGAGGAGGGGCTCGCGTCTGATTAGCTAGTTGGTGAGGCAATAGCTTACTAAGGCGATGATCAGTAGCTGGTCCGAGAGGATGTTTGTTACTTTCTTGTTAAGAAAGGTTCAATCTTTAAGTTCTAGAATCTTATCTTGTAGTTTCTTGTTAGTGAAGTAAGTAATTTTAAAATTAAAAATTAAAATCTTTTTTTTATCTTCTTATCTTATCTTTTTATCATATCTTTTTCAAAATTTTATCTTTTTCAAAAATTTGATTTCAAATATCTTATCTAACCTCTTATCTTCTTATCTTTTCAAATTTAATTTTAATATCTTTTTCAACTAACTCTTTGACTTTGTGTTTGTTTCTTATCTTTTTCAAAACCACTTAACTACTTTTCCCTCTCTAATTTTCGAAAATATCTCATCTCTTTTTCAAAAATTCTTTTTTTGTTTTAAATTTTAATTTTAATCTTATCTTATCTCTAATTTTCGAAAATTACTAACCCCTTTTTAAAATTATTTTCGAATTTTCTATCTCTTCTCTCTTATTCTATTTAATTATTTATTTACTAACACTTCTCTTCACCTCTTTTCATCTAAATATCCGAACCCACTCTTCTTCACTCTTCTCCCCTTTCTTTTTCTACTAACATAAAGGAATCTCTATACTGTGACATAGAGGATTCCTCTTTCTTTTCTTGTTTTCTTCTCTTTCATATGAGTAGGAACAAGGACAAAAGCACTCTTGTTGAAGCTGATCCTGAACCTGAAAGGACTTTGAAGAGGAAACTAAGAGAAGCTAAACTATAACAATCCAGAAGTAACCTTTTAGAAATTTTCGAACAAGAGAAGGAGATGGCAGCCGAACCTAATAATGATAATGCAAGAAGGATGCTTGGTGACTTTACCAAACCCACGTCCAAATTTGATGGAAAAAGCATCTCCATTCCTGCCATTGGAGCAAACAATTTTGAGCTGAAACCTCAGCTAGTTGCCTTAATGCAACAAAACTGCAAGTTCTATGGACTTCCATCTGAAGATCCTTATCAGTTTTTAACTGAGTTCTTGCAGATCTGTGAGACTGTTAAGACGAATGGAGTAGATCCTGAAGTCTACAGGCTCATGCTTTTCCCTTTTGCTGTAAGAGACAGAGCTAGAATATGGTTGGATTCACAACCTAAGGATAGCCTGGACTCTTGGGATAAGCTGGTCACGGCCTTCTTGGATAAATTCTTTCCTCCTCAAAAGCTGAGCAAACTTAGAGTGGATGTTCAGACCTTCAAACAAAAAGATGGTGAATCCCTCTATGAAGCTTGGGAAAGATACAAGCAGTTGACCAAAAGGTGTCCATCTGACATGTTTTCAGAATGGACCATATTAGATATATTCTATTATGGTCTATCTGAGTTTTCGAAAATGTCATTGGACCATTCTGCAGGTGGATCCATTCACCTAAAGAAAACACCTGCAGAAGCTCAAGAACTCATTGACATGGTTGCAAATAACCAATTCATGTACACTTCTGAGAGGAATTCCGTGAATAATGGGACGCCTCAGAGGAAGGGAGTTCTTGAAATTGATGCTCTGAATGCCATATTGGCTCAGAACAAAGTGTTGACTCAGCAAGTCAACAAGATCTCTCAAAGTCTGAATGGATGGCAAAATGCATCCAACAGTACTAAAGAGGAAGCTTCTGAAGAAGCTTATGATCCTGAGAACCCTGCAATGGCAGAGGTTAATTACATGGGTGAACCTTATGGAAACACCTATAATTCATCATGCAGAAATCACCCAAATTTCTCATGGAAGGATCAACAAAAGCCTCAACAAGGTTTTAACAATGGTGGACGCAATAGGCTGAGCAATAGCAAGCCTTTTCCATCATCTTCTCAGCAACAGATAGAGAATTCTTAACAAAACACTTCTAATTTAGCCAATCTAGTCTCTGATCTGTCAAAGGCCACTTTCAGTTTCATGAGTGAAACAAGATCCTCCATCAGAAATCTGGAGGCACAAGTGGGCCAGCTGAGTAAGAAAGTCATTGAAACTCCTCCCAGTATTCTCCCAAGCAATACAGAAGAGAATCCAAAAGGAGAGTGCAAGGCCATTGATGTAATCAATATGGCCGAATGCACAAGGGAGGAGGAGGACGAAAATCCTAGTGAGGAGGACCTCCTGGGATGTCTCTCAAGCAAGAAGGAATTTCCTATTACGGATCCAAAGGAATCTGAGGCTCATATAGAAACCATAGAGATTCCATTAAATCTCCTTCTGCCATTCATGAGCTCTGAAGACTATTCTTCCTCTGAAGAGGATGAAGATGTGACTGGAGAGCAAGTTGCTCAATATTTAAGAGCTATCATGAAGCTAAATGCCAACTTGTTTGGTAATGAGACTTGGGAAAGTGAACCTCCTTTGCTCATTGGTGAACTAGACACCTGGATTCAGAAAATTTTACCTCAAAAGAGACAAGATCCTGGCAAATTCTTAATACCTTGTACCATAGGCACCATGACCTTTGAAAAAGCTCTATGTGATATTGGGTCAGGGATAAATCTTATGCCACTCTCTGTAATAGAGAAGCTGGGGATCATTGAGGTACAACCTGCCTTGTTCTCATTACAATTGGCAGACAAGTCATTGAGACAAGCTTATGGAATAGTAGAGGACGTGTTATTAAAGGTTGAAGGCCTTTACATCCCTGCTGATTTCATAATCTTAGACACTAGGAAGGAAGAGGATGAATGTATCATCCTTGGAAGACCTTTCCTAGCTATAGCAGGAGCTGTGATAGATGTCAACAGAGGCGAATTAGTCCTTCAATTGAATGAGGACTACCTTGTGTTTAAGGCACATGGCCATCCCTCTGTGACAAAAGAGAGTAAGCATGAAGAGCTTCTCTCAGTTCAGAGTCAAGAAGAGCCCCCACAATCAAACTCTAAGTTTGGTGTTGGGAGGCCACAACCAAACACTAAGTTTGGTGTTAAGACCCCATATCCAAACTCTAAGTTTGGTGTTGGGACTATACAACATTGACCTGATCACCTTATGGCTCCATGAGGCCCACTGTCAAGCTAATGACATTAAAAGAGCGCTTGTTGGGAGGCAACCCAATTTTATTTATCTAATTTTTATTTTATTTTATTTTATTGTTATTTTGTGTTTTATTAGGTACATGATCATGTGGAGTCACGAAAAAAATATAAAAATTAAAAACAGAATCAAAAACAGCAGAAGAAAAATCACACCCTGGAGGAAGGACAGACTGGCGTTCAACGCCAGTAAGGAGCATCTGGCTGGTGATGAGCGGATAATTTATACGCTTTTTGGCATTATTTTTAGTAAGTTTTTAGTATGTTTTAGTTAGTTTTTAGTATATTTTTATTAGTTTTTAGTTAAAATTCACTTTTCTGGACTTTACTATGAGTTTATGTGTTTTTCTGGGATTTCAGGTATTTTCTGGCTGAAATTGAGGGACCTGAGCAAAAATCTGATTCAGAGGCTGAAAAGGACTGCAGATGCTGTTGGATTCTGACCTCCCTGCACTCAAAGTGGATTTTCTGGAGCTACATAAGCCCAATTGGCGCGCTCTCAACTGTGTTGAAAAGTAGACATCCTGGGCTTTCCAGCAATGTATAATAATCCATACTTTGCCCAAGATTTGATGGCCCAAACTGGCGTTCTAAATCAGCTCAAAACTGCCCAGCGTTAAACGCCGGAACTGGCACAAGAATGGGAGTTAAACGCCCAAACTGGCATAAAAGCTGGCGTTTAACTCCAAGAGAAGTCTTTACACATGAAAGCTTCAATGCTCAGTCCAAGCACACACCAAGTGGGCCCGGAAGTGGTTTTTTATGTCATTTACTCATCTTTGGACGCCTAGTTCTTAGATCATCGGGGTAGCTATCTTTAGTCTTATGCTATCTTAGATCAGGGGGCTGGCCTCACGGCCATGTCTAGACCTTGTTCTTATGTATTTTCAACGGTGGAGTTTCTACACACCATAGATTAAGGTGTGGAGCTCTGCTGTACCTCGAGTATTAATGCAATTACTATTGTTCTTCTATTCAATTCAGCTTGTTCTTGTTCTAAGATATCACTTGTTCCTCAACTTGATGAATGTGATGATCCGTGACACTCATCATCATTCTCACCTATGAACGTGTGCCTGACAACCACCTCCGTTCTACCTTAGATTGAGTGGATATCTCTTGGATCCCTTAATCAGAATCTTCGTAGTATAAGCTAGAATTGATGGCGGCATTCAAGAGAATCCGGAAGGTCTAAACCTTGTCTGTGGTATTCTGAGTAGGATTCAATGATTGAATGACTGTGACGAGCTTCAAACTCCTGAAGGCTGGGCGTTAGTGACAGACGCAAAAGAATCAATGGATTCTATTCCAACCTGATTGAGAACCAACAGATGATTAGCCGTGCCGTGACAGGGTGCGTTGAACATTTTCACTGAGAGGACGGGATTGTAGCCACTGACAACGGTGATGCCCAACATACAGCTTGCCATGGAAAGGAGTAAGAAGGATTGGATGAATACAGTAGGAAAGCAGAGAGATAGAAGGGACAAATCATATCCATACGCTTATCTGAAATTCTCACCAATGAATTACATAAGTATCTCTATCTTTATTTTATGCTTTATTCATATATCATCCATAACCATTTGAATCTGCTTGACTGAGATTTACAAGATGACCATAGCTTGCTTCATACCAACAATCTCCGTGGGATCGACCCTTACTCGCGTAAGGTTTATTACTTGGACGACCCAGTGCACTTGCTGGTTAGTTGTGCGAAGTTGTGAAATTATGTTTAGACCATGGTATTGAGCACCAAGTTTTTGGAGCCATTACCGGGGACTGTTTGAGTTGTGAAAAGAATGAATCACAATTTCGTGCACCACTGGCGTTCAACGCCAGAATAGAGCATGAATCTGACGCTGAACGCCAGAAACAAGCAACATTCTGGCGTTTGAACGCCAGGAATGTGCCTTGAAAAAAGCTGGCGCTGAACGCCAGTAACAAGCATGGAACTGGCGTTCAATGCCAGAAACATGCTACACATGGGCGTTGAACGCCCAGAACATGCTTCACATGGGCGTTGAACGCCCAGAACGTGCATCACCTTGTCGTTTAAACGCCAGAATGGTATGCAAAGGCATTTTGCATGCCTATTTGGTGCAGGGATGTAATTCCTTGACACCTCAGGATCTGTGGATCCCACAGGATCACCTCAGGATCTGTGGACCCCACAGGATCATCTCAGGATCTGTGGACCCCACAGGATCCCCACCTAACATAATCCCACCTTACCTTCTAATCCTATAACACTCTTCCCCATATCACACTTCCCAACAACTTCAATCTCTCTTCCCCATTACCCCCTTCACCACTCACATCCATCCACTCTTCCCCATAAACCCCACCTACCTTCAAAATTCAAAACCACTTTCCCACCCAAACCCACCCTAAATGACCGAAACTACACCCTCCCCCTCCCTATATATACCCTTCCATTCTACTTCATTTTCACACAACACAACTCCCTCTTCTATACCTTGGCCGAAACCAACACTCCCCCTTCTCCTCCATATTTTCTTCTTCTTCTTCTTCTCTTCTTTCTTCTCTTGCTCGAGGGCAAGCAATATTTTAAGTTTGGTGTGGTAAAAGCATAAGCTTTTTGTTTTTCCATTACCATCAATGGCACCTAAGGCCGGAGAATCCTCTAGGAAAGGAAAAGGGAAGACAAAAGCTTCCACCTCCGAGTCATGGGAGATGGAAAGATTCATCTCCAAAAGCCATAAAGACCACTTCTATGATGTTGTGGCAAAGAAGAAGGTGATCCCTGAGGTCCCTTTCAAGCTCAAGAAAAATGAGTATCCGGAGATCCGACATGAGATCCGAAGAAGAGGTTGGGAAGTCCTAACCAACCCCATGCAACAAGTCAGAATCTTAATGGTTCAAGAGTTCTATGCCAATGCATGGATCACTAGGAACCATGATCAAAGTATGAACCCGAGTCCAAAGAATTATCTCACAATGGTTCGGGGGAAATACTTAGATTTTAGTTCGGAGAATGTGAGGTTGGCGTTCCACTTGCCCATGATGCAAGGAGATGTACGCCCCTACACTAGAAGGGTCAACTTTAATCAAAGGTTGGACCAAGTCCTAATGGACATATGTGTGGAAGGAGCTCAATGGAAAAGAGACTCCAAAGGCAAGCCAGTTCAACTAAGGAGACTGGACCTCAAGCCTGTGGCTAGAGGATGGTTGGAGTTCATTCAACGCTCCATCATTCCCACTAGCAACCGATCTGAAGTTACTGTGGATCGGGCCATCATGATTCATAGCATCATGATTGGAGAGGAAGTAGAAGTTCATGAAGTCATCTCCAATGAAATCTACAAATAGCCGAAAAGCCCTCCACCATGGCAAGGCTAGCTTTTTCTTACCTTATTTGCCATCTATGTTACTCAGCTGGAGTTATCATAGAAGGAGACATCTCCATTGAAGAGGATAAGCCCATCACCAAGAAGAGGATGGAGCAAGCAAGAGAGACTCTCCACGGATCTCAAGAGATGCATGAGGAAGCTCATCATCAAGAAATCCCTGAGATGTCTCAAGGGATGCACTTTCCTCCCAACAACTATTGGGAACAACTCAACACTTCCTTAGAACATTTGAGCTACAATGTGGAACAATTAAGGGATGCCAAACAGAAAAATCCGTAAAGGCGCAATCTTTTCTTCAAAAATCAAACGAATCACTACTCATACAGAAACAGGCAACAACATGCAAAAGCCTTAGGAAGCTTCAACTACCAAGGGAACATCAGAGAAGAAAAAGCCAGAAATCGTAGCAACAAAAAATATAGAAAAGCGAAAAGATTCAAACTTTTCCAAATATACATTCAAACAAAAACCCTACTGTACCAGGAAGTAGAACAATGCAAGAAAAAAAGAGAAGATGAACCAACCTGAAAAAGGAAAAGCGCGCGGAGAGCGAAGACGAAGAGATTAGGAGTTGCCGTCGAAAACAAAAAGCACACCCACGATCGCCAAACAATGTCACAAAGAAAAACGCGAAAGGGCAGACGACAGACGAAAACAACAAAAGTGAGAAAGAAAAGGGGAAGTTACGGAAAGGAGAAAAACCATCTCCGTGTGTGAAGTTCAAAATAAAAGAAGCAAGAGAAACGGGGCATTGAAAACCAATTAATGGGGGCATTAAAAACCCTCGCGCATTCCCAAGACCAGGGCACTAACGCAAAAACGCGTGCTTTTAGAGGAAACAGAACAGAAATGTTTTGCATTCAAAAAAAAGGGAGAACTCTATAAAAGGGAAATCGACAAAATGCTCGAGTTGGGCTTCACCAAAGAAGGATCGAAGTCCTAAAACTAAAGACTCGACCTCAAAAAAGGAAGACCGAGCTCGAGCAGGGGCACTGTTCATATCCTGGGTCGAGTTGTCTAACCCGGGATGTTCTACAGACAAAGCGACTGACCTCTTCTCAAAGAACTCGGCCAAATCACGGGAAAGCCCAAAAAAGGGCCCGAATAGAGGAACGCGCCCCAAATCCTAAGGCAGCCCAAGCCTACAGAGAGAAGGGCGATTCCCTTGAAGATAAGATAAAGATAAGATAAACTAACTTATCTTATCTAAGAAGGTCACTCTACGCCATTATAAATACATTGAAGCACCCAGGTATAACTCATACTCTGATTCTACTCAATACCTGCTTAATACCCTTGCTAACTTAAGCATCGGAGTCCCTTGCAGGTACCCCCACCCTCCGGGGACGAAGGATCAGCACCATCAACCAGTCCAACAAGTCAGACACAACAGCTCCGACCCACGCAGAAAGATCTCGTCCGAGATCGACCTACAGTTTCAGGTAACCCACGGAACAGTAACCACGGTTTATGCCTACCATTTTCCCTTCAAAATCGATGGGACTCAGCCACAGTTTAGGACCAACTTTTTTCATGAGTAATCCGTCCCTGCCAGCCACCATTTATGTAGAGAGTAGAAACCGTGGTTAGTTCCCACGGTTTACTTAATAATATAAATTGCACATGCACATAATAAGTTTGTGTTTTGTGTATATGGGTAAAGGATTCATGGAATTTATTTAATTAGGTAAATTGCCCTGTTTACATTTTTCCTTAATCACCATCAATTGTCTTTCTTTCTTCCTAAATGAAATTACCGAAGCAAAATCAAGGCAATACGGGAAGGAGAAGTGACCGAGTGAGGGAGAGACACCGCGGCTCCCTTTGACCTTCTAATATCTTGAGATCCGTAACTCTAATAAAAAATCTAATTCGATAAAAGTATTCGTATCTTTTTCCTTTATGTATTGGTGTTACTTTTGTTCGGTAAAAATTTACGGTGACATAGCTCTTCTTTCTCTTGAGTTTGGCCAATTGAAATTTTAGGAGGCACAGATGATTTCTGACGTTTTTCTCTTCAGCAGCTCGGTCAGAAAGCTTCTCCAGAGCGTCGAGTATTTTGATTTCGTATGGAAGTAGGATTTTGGTAACTTTATAATAATTAAATGTAAATTTGATAAGTGAATGTTGATTTGGTTATTATTGTTTGAGTTTGAATGAGTTTATGTTGAATTATTGTTGTTGTTTGTGATTTGTTGGTTTGGCTTTGATGAACAGCTCAGGTGTGGTTGTTTTAATGGTTTTGGGACTGTTGTGATGTGTTATTTTAAGAAAATTGATGAGATTTGGTGGTTGAAAGATTAAATTAAAAGTTGAGAAAAATCGATAACCGAAAGACTCGAAAAAGGGTTAAAATACAAGTAATATTTTGAAAGAGAAGGGCTAAGGGTTTTAGTTTTGGTATACGAGGAAAGTTAATGTTTAAACTTTATTTTTGAAGGGTAACATTATATTTGTATATAAAAATTGAGGTGCAATTTGTAATTATATAAGTTTTCAGGTATTTTGGGTAATAAATAGAGTACGAAGGGTAAAATGAGTATTTTATAAAAATTCAAGGTTACTTTTATAAATATTGAGATAAGTGAGGGTTTCAAATATAATTTTATAAAAATATTGGGTTAAAAATGTAGTATTTAAAAGTTTGAAGTTTAAAACATAGATAATAAGAGTTTAGGAATAAAGGCTTTACAAACCTAGGTTTTTAAGAAAAGATATAAATATTATTTACTTACGATTTAAATTATTCTATTTATATTATTGTTAATATTTTATTACAAACATTAATTAGTAGAGATATTATTAATAATAATATAAGTCAGAGAAGAGCAAACAGAATGATCTTAAAAGTTTTAGAGAACGCAGACTTAATTAAAGTATTTTATAATTCTTTTCCATAAGAGATTTAGGAAAAGGCGAGGGAAAAATGTGAAGTTGAGTTATGATAAAGAATTAAAAGATTAAATAAAAGAAGAAGAAAGAAAATAAGAGGAAAGACTAATATTAAAGAAACCTCTATCACAGAAGAGCAGAGAGTAAAGATTAAAAGAATCTAAAGGAATTCCTACCACAAGAGGGCAGAGCACAGAAAAGAAAAGAAAGAAAGAACGAAAAGAAAAGGAGATAAGTAGAGGTATTGTTTGGCACTAAAAACGAGTTAAGATGATTGTGTACCTGCTGAAGATGAGCAGAGATATGGTGGTGAGTCCACTGAAATTTACTTTCCAGAGATACAACGGCCAATCCAGGGGATGGTCACAGCTGTAAGACAGAGGTTGCTTATAGAGGTTATTGATACATACATTGGCCAGAGAGAGCCTCACCTGTAAGACTGAGGTTGCTTATAGAGATTATGTTTGCATACATCGGCTCAAGAGAGCCGCACCTATAAGACAGAGGTTGCTTACAGAGGTTATGATACTGGAAATCAACTCAGACAAAGGTTGCTGAGTTACGTCGGGAACGGGTCAAAACCGACAGATGAGCTCATTACCTGCACTACGGGTAGACATGCATCATACTTATTTGCGCATATTTGTTTGTGAGTGTATTTCCTGTCATTGTGGGTGTGCTAAATGGCTGTTTGAATTCTGTGTTCTATAATTGTTGAATTGGATTGTCCCTTGTTGACTGTTATTGCTAACCGAGTATATATAAAACGAACTTAACTTCTAACCTGATCCTACTAAGAACTCTCCAGTTCTTACCCCCTATCTCCACCCCCTTTCAACTACAAGTGCGAAGGTTTAGTGCGGAACTACAAGAGCATAGAAGATTCTGTTTACAAGTTGAGTTGTTAGATTTTATTTTCCCCTCGTCATTTATTGTTTTAGTTTTTAGAGGGGTAGGAATTGTATTTGAGGATCTTTGAGTAAGTCTATGTATATAATGCTACATGAATATATATAACTTTGTGATTAAATGATTTAAAGTACCGACTCTTCGTTTTCTTGGTGAAAGTTTCGGTTCGTATTCACGAAGGCTCAATATTAAATAAAAATAGTATAGAATAAAAAGGTTTAGAGGTAAGTAACGCTTGAGTTTTTAGTACGATCATGAAGTACTAAAAAGGGTGTTACACCTGGGGCGTGTGGAACGCTACTCTGTTGGCGTGTGAAACGCCACAAATTTCTTTCCCCTAGGGGTGTTGGTGCTTGGCGTATGACACGCCCTTGATGTGGCGTGTTGCACGCCACTTCTTAGTCACCCCTGGAGCTTCATTCTTCTTGGCGTGTGATGCACCCTTTTTGTAACGTGTGAAATGCTGAAATGGTGCATTGGAGTGGTCTTCTAAATTTCTAGCCCAGCATGCAATGTCGTGGGCCCGCGTGTGGCACACCATGATAAGATCCAATCCTAGGAGGAGCAATCTTGGCTGTGGCACACCCTATATATGGTGTGTGACACGCCAATAATATGCATGCAATTGAGCCTCGAAGGCGTACCCATGGGAGATGTGTACACATGATCATGCAAAATTCCTCATTTT
Organism: Arachis stenosperma; assembly: GCF_014773155.1. Classification (NCBI taxonomy): domain Eukaryota; kingdom Viridiplantae; phylum Streptophyta; class Magnoliopsida; order Fabales; family Fabaceae; genus Arachis; species Arachis stenosperma. The sequence goes on along the minus strand of NC_080380.1, from coordinate 120,255,615 downwards.
CGCGTACGCATGGGGATGTGTATACCTGATTCCTCAATCTTCCAGGTATTGTACATACGCATGGGGATACGTACGCACAATTTAGCAATCTTTATATGTTGTGTGTACGCAAGGGACTCCATACGCGTCCTTTTGAAGGCGTGCCAAAATGACACACCCTTTCACTTTGGCGTGTTACATGCCTTGCATCTTGGCCTCCTGGAGTACGCTTTTTGGGAGTGTGATGTGCCCTAGCTTTGGCATGTTGCACACCTACTTTTATGTACATACACTATGAACTATTATATATCATTAGAAAGATCTGAATGTTAGCTTTTTAATGCCGCTGGAAGCACTTCATTTGGACCTTTGTAGCTATAGTTATCTTTGTTGGAGTAAGAAGAGGTCAAGGTTGCACACCAAGTGTGCACAAAATCATCCCCTGGACTTTCTGATTCGGAAGATATGCCTTGTCTGTGGTACCTTGAATAGGATCGTGAAGGGGAGTGGACTGCTTAGAGCTTCATCTTTTGCTACAGTGAGAAACCTAGAGGTGGCTTGATGAGAGGACATGAGTCATGTCAACGTGGTGGATTGCTGCAGTAGAGGAGGTTAACTTGATGAGAGGACATGTTAATCACTTACGACTGCCATTGAAGGAATCAGAAGGTTATTGAAGAAGACAATAAGAAAAGTTAATCCGGAAAAACAAAGCATCTCTGAAGCCTCAACCATTCTATACCATTGAATTCCTATTTATCCAGTAACTTTTATTTATTTTTTTTTAATGCTTTTTTCTATGACAACTCATAATTTTCTATCTGCCTAACTAAGATCTGCAAGGTGTCCACTGCTTGCTCAAACCAACAATCCTCGTTGGATCAACCTTGACTCACCTCAGGTATCACTTGGACGACCCGGTATACTTGCCGGTCTATCTGTGCGAATTCTGCAGAGCCAGTTTCGTGCACCAAATTTTTTGTGCCGTTGCCGGGGATTGTTAGGATTTGAGAAACAACTGGATTATCTTGTTGCTTAGATTAGGTACTTTTTTATTTTGTTTGAGTCTTTTGTTTCCCTTTTTCAAAAAAATAAAAAAATTTTCAATAATATTTGCCTTTCTTTTTTATCTTTATCTTTTTGTTTGAGTCTTTTGTTCTTGTTAAAGTTTCGAACTTTCTTGTTTCTTTTCAAAAAAATTTTCAAAAATAGCGTTTTTTGGTTGTGTATAGTGTCAATTGTTAAGTTTGGTGTCCTTTAGTTATTCTTTATTTGCTTTGAATTTTCGAATTGGTTCTTGGTATTCAAGTTGTTCTTGTTTCTTTTCTTATTTTGATCTTAAAATTTTTAAGTTTGGTGTCTTTTGGTGTTTTTCTTTCTGAATTTTCGAAAACTTAGTGTTTTTGATCTAAAAATTTTAAGTTTGGTGTCTTTTGGTTGTTTTTCTCTTTCTTCATTAACTCAAAATAAAAAATATCTTTTCTATCTTCAATCAATATTTTCGAAAATTCCAAAAAAGATTTCAAATTTTAATTTCAAAATCATTATCTTATCTTATCTTAATTTCAAATTCAAATTTCAAATCTTATCTTTTTAAAATCTTTTAAAATCTTTTCTTTTAATTGTGATTCCATCTTATTTTATCTTTCTTTTAAAAATTTAAAATTTAAAACTTTTTAAAATCTTTATCTTATCTTTGTTATCTTTTATTTAAATTCAAATCATTATCTTATATTTCAAATCTTTTAAAAAAATCAAATCTTTTTCATATCTTTATCTTATCTTGTTTCAATTTCAAATTTCAAAATCAAGTCTTTTTCAAATTTTCTATCTTATCTTGTTTTCAAATCTTTCTTAATTAGTTACTTGTTTTCTCTTTCTTCTTTTTCAAAACTTCCTAACTAATTCTTCTCTCTCCTATTTTCAAAAATCTCCTACATCTTTCTCTCTCTCCTATTTTCAAAAATCATCATTCAATTTTCTAATCTTTTTAGCTAATTAGCTTTTATTTTCGAATTTAATTAATAAATAAAATAAAAAACAAAAATATTTTAATTCTAGTTTCTCTTTTCACTTATTAATTTTCGAATTCTTCTTCCCTTTTATTCGAATTCTTCTTCTCTCCTTTATATCTTCATTCTTCTTTCTTCTTCACATCTCACAGGGAGTCCTCTATTATTTAACATAAAGCTCCCATTTTTTTCTTTCTTGTTTTCTTTTTCTTGTTTATGAGCAGGAACAAGGACAAAGAACCTCTCTTTGATCTTGATCCTGAACCTGAGAGGACCCAAAGGAAGTGTTTACAACAAGTTAAAACACAATATTCCAGAGGAAAAATCATAGAGCTATTCGAATAAGAAGCTAAAAACACATATATGGCAGCTGAGCCAAATAATGGTGGAGATGCAAAAAAGGTTCTTGGTGACTTCATTGCACCAACTTCTGATCTCTATGGGAGAAGTATCTATATACCTGCCATTAGAGCTAATAACTTTGAGCTAAAGCCTCAATTAGTCTCTCTAATGCAACAGAATTGCAAGTTCCATGCACTTTCACTGAAAGATCCACATCAGTTTCTATCTGAATTCTTGCAAATCTATGACACTGTTAGGACCAATGGAGTGGATCCTGAGGTCTACAGGCTTATGCTTTTTTCTTTTGCTGTTAGAGACAAAGTTAGGATGTGGTTGGATTCTCAACCTACGGAAAGCCTAGACTCTTGGAAAAAGTTGGTCAATGTTTCTTGGCCAAGTTCTTTCCACCTCAGAGAATGAGCAAGATCAGGGTAGAAGTTCAAACCTTTAGACAAAGAGAGGGTGAATCCCTCTATAAAGCTTGGGAAAGATACAAGCAACTAATCAGGAGGTGTCCTCCTAACATGCTCTCAAAATGGTCTATCCTAGGAATCTTCTATGATGGTCTATCTGAGATATCCAAGATGTCCTTGGATCATTCTGCTGGTGGATCACTGATGAATCCATATTTGATGATGATTTTTTGTTGAAATTGAATGAATTTCATCATATAAACTTGCACTTATTCCCTTAAATAGCATGCTTTTGAATTTTCCTCCTAATTTGTGCTTGATTATGAAAACATGCTCTTTTGTCCCTAATTTAGCCTATTTTATTCCATTTGCCTTCCATTCGATGCTTTGATATTGTTTATGAGTGATTTCAGATATATAAGATAGGAATGGCTTGGAGAGAATGGAAGAGGAGCATGCAAAGAGGAGGAAGCATGAAGAATCAAAGGAGAAGAGCACAGCGATGTGTGCGTACACACAGACCTGCGTGTTGGTGCACGAAATTGTGATCTCTAACAATGGCGCTCAACTTGGTATGCGCGTTTATAACTCAGTACTTTCTTCACAACTTTGCACAACTAACCAGCAAGTGCACTGGGTCGTCCAAGTAATAAACCTTACGTGAGTAAGGGTCGATCCCACGGAGATTTTTGGTATGAAGCAAGCTATGGTCATCTTGTAGATCTCAGTTAGGCGAATAATAAATGGTTATGGAGTTTTCAAATAATAATAATAAATAAACAGAAAATAAAGATAGAAATACTTATGTAAATCATTGATGGAAATTCAGATAAGTGTATGGAGATGCTTTGTCCCTGTTGAATCTCTGCAACATACTGCTTTCTTACTTTCAATCCTTCATACTCATTTCCATGGCAAGCTGTATGTAGGGCATCACCGTTGTCAATGGCTACTTCCCATCCTCTCAGTGAAAAAGGTCCAAATGTTCTTGTCACAGCACAGCTAATCATCTGTCGGTTCTCGATCATGTCGGAATAGAATCCATTGATTCTTTTGCGTTTGTCATCACGCCCAACAATCGCGAGTTTGAAGCTCGTCACAGTCATTCAATCCCTGAATCCTACTTGGAATACCACAGAAAATATTTAGACTTTTCGGATTCTCATGAATGCCGCCATCAATTCTAGCTTATACCACGAAGATTCTGATTACGAAATCTAAGAGATACTCGCTCTTTCTAAGGTAGAACGGAAGTGGTTGTCAATCACGCGTTCATAAGGATGGATGATTATGAGTGTCATGGATCATCACATCCATCAGGTTGAAGTGCAACAGATATCTTGGAACAAGAATAAGCTGAACTGAATAGAAAATAGTAGTAATTGCATTAAAACTCGAGGTACAACAGAGCTCCACACCCTTAATCTATGGTGTGTAGAAACTCCATCGTTGAAAATACATAAGTGATGAAGGTCCAGGCATGGCCGAATGGCCAGCCCCCATGAATGATCAAAAGACCGAATGGTCAAGAGACTATATTGTCAAAAGACACCTAGTAAAAAGTTCTATTTATACTAAACTAGTTACTAGGGTTTACAGAAATAAGTAATTGATGCAGAAATCCACTTTCGGGGCCCACTTGGTGTGTGCTTGGGCTGAGCTTGAGCTTTACATGTGCAGAGGCTTCTCTTGGAGTTAAACGCCAAGTTGTAACATATTTTTGGCGTTTAACTCTGGTTCGTGACGTGTTTCTGGCGTTTGACTCCATAATGCAGCATGGAACTGGCGTTGAGCGCTAATTTGCGTCATCTAATATCAAATAAAGTATGAACTATTATATATTTCTGGAAAGCTCTGGATGTCTACTTTCCAACTCCGTTGAGAGCGCACCATTTGAAGTTATGTACCTCCAGAAAATTCATTTCGAGTGCAGGGAGGTCAGAATCCAACAGCATCAGCAGTCCTTTGTCAGCCTTCTTATCAGAGTTTTGCTCAGGTCCCTCAATTTCAGCCAGAAAATACCTGAAATCACAGAAAAACACATAAACTCATAGTAAAGTCCAGAAATGTGAATTTAGCATAAAAACTAATGAAAACATCCCTAAAAGTAGCTAGATCCTACTAAAAACTATCTAAAAATAATGCCAAAAAGTGTATAAATTATCCGCTCATCACAACACCAAACTTAAATTGTTGCTTGTCCCCAAGCAACTGAAAATCAAATAGGATAAAAAGAATAAAATATACTATAAATTCCAAAATATCAATGAATATTAGTTCTAGTTAGATGAGCGGGACTTGTAGCTTTTGACTTTTGAACAGTTTTGGCATCTCACTTTATCCCTTGAAGTTTAGCATGATTGGCATCTATAGGATCTCAGAGTTTAGATAGTGTTGATTGATTCTCCTAGTTAAGTATGTTGATTCTTGAACACAGCTACTTTTATGAGTCTTGGCCGTGGCCCTAAGCACTTTGTTTTCCAGTATTACCACCGGATACATAAATGCCACAGACACATGACTGGGTGAACCTTTTCAGATTGTGACTCAGCTTTGCTAAAGTCCCCAGTTAGAGGTGTCCAGAGCTCTTAAGCACACTCTTTTTGCTTTGGATCACGACTTTAACCACTCAGTCTCAAGCTTTTCACTTGGACCTGCATGCCACAAGCACATGGTTAGGGACAGCTTGATTTAGCCGCTTAGGCCTAGATGTATTTCCTTGGGCCCTCCTATCCATTGATGCTAAAAGCCTTGTATCATTTTTACCCTTGCCTTTTAAGGGCTATTGGCTTTTTCTGCTTGTTTTTTCTTTTTTTTCTATATTTTTTCGCCACTTTTTTTTTTCCGGAAGCTTTGTTCTTCACTGCTTTTTCTTGCTTCAAGAATCAATTTTATGATTTTTCAGATCATCAATAATATTTCTCTTGTTCATCATTCTTTCAAGAGCTAACAATTTTAACATTCATAAACAACAAGCTCAAAAATATGCACTGTTCAAGCATTCATTCAGAAAACAAAAAGTATTATCATCACATTAATATAATTAAACTAATTTCAAAGATGAATTCGAAATTCATGTACTTCTTGTTCTTTTGAATTAGAAACATTTTTCATTTAAGAAAGGTGAAGGATTTATGGAATTATTCATAGCCTTAAGACATAGTTACTAAATACTAATGATCATGTAGGAAAGACACAAACATAGATAAATATTAAGCATAAAAACCAAAAAACAGAGAAATAAGATTAAGGAATGAGTCCACCTTAGTGATGGTGGCGTCTTCTTCTTGAAGGACCAATGATGTCCTTGAGCTCTTCTATGTCTCTTCCTTGCCTTTGTTGCTCCTCCCTCATTGCTATTTGATCTTCTCTAATCTCATGGAGAATGATGGAGTGCTAGTTGGTCTATGTTATAACTCAAGTCTTCTAGAGAAGTGTTGAGTTGTTCCCAATAGTTATTTGGAGGAAAATGCATCCCTTGAGGCATCTCAGGGATTTCTTGATGATGAGCCTCCTCATGTGTCTCTTGAGATCCGTGAATGGGCTCTCTTGTTTGATCCATCTTCTTCTTAGTGATGGGCTTATCCTCTTCAATGAGGATATCTCCTTCTATGATAACTCCAGCTGAGTAACATAGATGGCAAATAAGATGAGAAAAAGCTAGCCTTGCCATGGTGGAGGGCTTTTCGGCTACTTTGTAGAATTCAAGAGAGATGACTTCATGAACTTCTACTTCCTCTCCAATCACGATGCTATGGATCATGATGGCCCGATCTACAGTAATTTCGGATCGGTTGCTAGTGGGGATGATGGAGCGTTGGATGAACTCCAACCATCCTCTAGCCACAGGCTTAAGGTTCAGTCTTTTCAGTTGAACCGGCTTGCCTTTTGAGTCTCTTTTCCATTGAGCTCCTTCCACACATATGTCCAGACTTGGTCTAACCTTTGATCAAAGTTGACCCTTCTAGTGTAGGGGTGTGCATCTTCTTGCATCATAGGCAAGTTGAATGCCAACCTCACATTTTTCGGACTGAAATCTAAGTATTTCCCCCAAACCATTATAAGATAATTCTTTGGATTCGGGTTCACACTTTGATCATGGTTCCTAGTGATCCATGCATTGGCATAGAACTCTTGGACTATTAAGATTCTGACTTGTTGAATGTGGTTGGTCAGAACTTCCCAACCTCTTCTTTGGATCTCATGTCAGATCTCCAGATACTCATTTTTCTTGAGCATGAAAGGGATCTCAGGGATCACCTTCTTCTTGGCCACAACTTCATAGAAGTGGTCTTGATGGACCTTTGAGATGAATCTCTCCATCTTCCATGACTCAGAGGTGGAAGCTTTTGTCTTTCCTTTCCCTTTTCTAGAGGTTTCTCCGGCCTTAGGTGCCATAGGTGGTTATGGAAAAACAAAAAAAGCTATTCTTTTTGATGAGCGGATAATTTATACGCTTTGGCATTGTTTTTAGTATGTTTTTAGTATGTTTTAGTTAGTTTTTATTATATTTTTATTAGTTTTTAGTTAAAATTCACTTTTCTAGACTTTACTATGAGTTTGTGTGTTTTTCTGTGATTTCAGATATTTTCTGGCTGAAATTGAGGGACCTGAGCAAAAATCTGATTCAGACGCTGAAAAGGACTGCAGATGCTGTTAGATTCTGACCTTCCTGCGCTCAAAGTGAATTTTCTGGAGCTACAGAAGCCCAATTGGCGCGCTCTCAATTGCGTTGGAAAGTACACATCATGAGCTTTCCAGCAATGTATAATAGTCCATACTTTGCCCGAGATTTTATGGCCCAAACAAGCGTTCCAAGTCAGCTCAAGAATTCTAGCGTAAAACGCCGGAACTGGCACAAGAATGGGAGTTAAACGCCCAAACTGGCACAAAAGCTGGCATTTAACTCCAACAAAAGTCTCTATACATGAAAGCTTCAATGCTCAGCCCAAGCACACACCAAGTGGGCCCGGAAGTGGATTTTTATGTCATTTACTCATTTCTGTAAACCCTAAGCTACTAGTTCTCTATAAGTAGGACCTTTTGCTATTGTATTTTCATCTTTAGATCACTTTAGATCTTTTGATCATCTTTGGACGTCTAGTTCTTAGATCAGTGGGGGGCTGGCCTCTCGGCCATGCCTAGACCTTGTTAGTGACAGACGCAAAAGAATCACTGGATTCTATTCCAACCTGATTGAGAACCGACAGATGATTAGCCGTGCTGTGACAGAGTGCGTTGAACATTTTCACTGAGAGGACGAGACTGTAGCCATTGACAACGGTGATGCCCAACATACAGCTTGCCATGGAAAGGAGTAAGAAGGATTGGATGAAGATAGTAGGAAAGCAGAGAGACGGAAGGGACAAAGCATCTCCATACGCTTATCTGAAATTCTCACCAATGAGTTACATAAGTATCTCTATCTTTATTTTATGCTTTATTCATAAATCATCCATAACCATTTGAATCTGCCTGACTGAGATTTACAAGATGACCATAGCTTGCTTCATACCAACAATCTCCGTGGGATCGACCCTTACTCGCGTAAGGTTTATTACTTGGACGACCCAGTGCACTTGCTGGTTAGTTGTGCGAAGTTGTAATAAAAAGTTGAGATTGCAATTGAGCGTACCATGTTGATGGCGCCATTGATGATCACAATTTTGTGCACCAAGTTTTTGGCGCCGTTGCCGGGGATTGTTTGAGTTTGGACAACTGACGGTTCATCTTGTTGCTTAGATTAGGTATTTTTCTTCAGAATTTTTAAGAATGAATTCTAGAGTTTCAAGGTGATGTTTTTATCATCATCAAAGCTGATTGATTCTCATCAATTTAGCTTTTGAATGTAATGATCTGCTGAAGCTTGGCTAGCCATGTCTAATTTCTTTAGACTAAAGCTTTAGACTAACATTGCATGATTCCTGGAATTCTTATTAAAAGTTTTGATCCTCTTCATTTTCTTTTTCCACATAATTTTTGAAAAAAACCAAAAAAAAAAAATTTTACAAAATCATAAAAACCAAAAAAAAGTTTATGTTTCTTGTTTGAGTCTAGTGTCTAATTTTAAGTTTGGTGTCAATCGCATGTTTCTATTCTTCTTGCATTTTTTCGAATTCAATCATGTGTCTTTATTAATCTTCAAGTTGTTCTTGATGATTTCCATAGTCTGATCTTTAAATTCTCTTGTCTTGAGTGTTTTGTTGTTTCTCATATGCATTCTCAATTTGTTAGTGTCAGTAGTATACAAACTTCTAAGTTTGGTGTCTTGCATGCATTGTTTATTTGATCTTAGTTTTATTTTGATTATTCCTCATTATTAAAAATCCAAAAAGATTTTTAATTTGTGTCTTTTCAAGTCAATAATACAGAGAATTGAAGATTCAGAACATACAGCAGAGAAATTACACAGAAAAAGCTGGGCGTTCAAAACGCCCAGTGAGGAAGGAAAACTGGCGTTTAAACACTAGCCAGGGTATCTGGTTGGGCGTTTAACGCCCAAAAGGGTAGCATTTTGGGCGTTAAACGCCAGAATGTATACCATTCTGGGTGTTTAACGCCAGGATGGCACAAGAGGAAAGATTTTGTTTTTATTTCAAATTTTTTTCAAGTTTTCATAAGTTTTCAAAATCAAATCTTTTTCAAACCATATCTTTTCAATCATATATTTTCAAAATTAATTTCTTTCCATTTTCAAAAATACTTGCTAACAATTAATGATTTGATCCAACATTTCAAGTATGTTGCCTTTTCTGTTGAGAAAGATTTAATGTCTGAATCATATTTTTTAAATTTCTTGTTAGCCAAGTCATTAATTTTCAAAATCAAATCTTTTTAAATTGTTTTTCAAATCATATTTTCTCAATCATATCTTTTTAAAACTATATCTTTTCAATCATATCTTTTTATCACATTTTTTTTAAAAATTAATTTTTCAGTCATATCTTTTTTATTTCTAATTTCAAAGTCTTTTTCAAAAATCACTTTATTTCTTTCCCAATCATATTTTTCAAAAATCATTCTTCAATTTTTCAAAATGTTTTTAAAATCTTTTTAATTTATTTTCGAAAATTTCCTCCCCTCTTCTCACATCCTTCTATTTATGGACTAACACTCCTCCTCAATGCACAATTCGAATTCTATCTTTCTAGATAAGTTCGAATTCTTCTTCTACCCTCTCCTTCTTCTTTTCCTCTGACACCTCAAGGAATCTCTATACTGTGACATAGAGGATTCCATATTTTCTTGTTCTCTTCTCTTTCATATGAGCAGAAGCAAAGACAAAAGCATTCTTGTTGAGGCTGACCCTGAACCTGAAAGGACCTTGAAGCGAAAGCTAAGAGAAGCTAAAGCACTACTCTCTGTAAAGGACCTAACAGAAATCTTCAAACAAGAAGAAGACATGGCAGCCGAAAACAACAACAATGCCAACAATGCAAGGAAGGTGCTAGGTGACTTTACTGCACCTACTCCCGACTTCTATGGGAGAAGCATCTCTATCCCTGCCATTGGAGCAAACAACTTTGAGCTTTAGCCTCAATTAGTTTCTCTAATGCAACAGAATTGCAAGTTCCATGGATTTCCATTGGAAGATCCTCATCAGTTTTTAGCTGAGTTCTTGCAAGTCTGTGACACTGTCAAGACTAATGGGGTTGACCCTGAGGTCTACAGACTTATGCTATTCCCTTTTGCTGTAAGAGACAGAGCTAGGATATGGTTGGACTCACAACCTAAAGAAAGCCTGAACTCTTGGAAAAAGCTAGTCAATGCCTTCTTGGCAAAGTTCTTTCCACCTCAAAAATTGAGTAAGCTTAGAGTGAAAGTTCAAATCTTCAGACAGAAGGAAGGAGAATCCCTCTATGAAGCTTGGGAAAGATACAAACAGTTGATCAGAAAGTATCCCTCTGACAAGCTTTCTGAATGGAGCATCATAGGTATCTTCTATGATGGTCTGTCTGAACTATCCAAGATGTCATTGGACAGCTCTGCTGGAGGATCTCTTCATCTGAAGAAGATGCCTGCAGAAGCTCAAGAACTCATTGAAATGGTTGCAAATAATCAATTCATGTACACTTCTGAAAGGAATCCTGTGAACAATGGGACAAATCAGAAGAAAGGAGTTCTTGAGATTGATACTCTGAATGCCATATTGGCTCAGAACAAAATATTGACTCATCAAGTCAATATGATTTCTCAAAATCTATCTGGAATGCAAGCTGCACCAAGCAGTACTAAGGACGCTTCATCTGAAGAAGAAGCTTATGATCCTGAGAACCCATCAATGGAAGAGGTGAATTACATGGGAGAACCCTATGGAAACACCTATAATCATTCATGGAGAAATCATCCAAATCTCTCATGGAATGATCAACAGAGACCTCAACAAGGTTTCAACAACAATAATGGTGGAAGAAACAGGTTTGGCAATGGCAAGCCTTTTCCATCATCTTCTCAGCAACAGACAGAGAATTCTAAGCAGAGCCACTCTGACTTAGCAACCATGGTCTCTGATCTAATCAAAACCACTCAAAGTTTCATGACTGAAACAAGGTCCTCCATTAGAAACTTGGAGGCACAAGTGGGTCAACTGAGTAAGAAAGTTACTAAACTCCCTCCTAGTACTCTTCCAAGCAATACAGAAGAGAATCCAAAAGGAGAGTGTAAGGCCATCAACATGGCCGAATTTGGAGAGGAAGAAGAGGCAGTGATCACCACTGAGGAAGATCTCAATGGATGTCCACTGACCTCCAATGGGTTCCCTAATGAGGAATCGTGGGAATCTGAGGCTCACACTGAGACCATAGAGATTCCATTGGATTTACTTCTGCCATTCATGAGCTCTGATGAGTATCCTTCCTTAGAAGAGGACGAAGATGTCACTGAAGAGCAAGTTGCTAAGTACCTTGGAGCAATCATGAAGCTAAATGACAAGTTATTTGGTAATGAGACTTGGGAGGATGAACCCCCATTGCCCACCAAAGAACTAGATGACTTGACTAGGCAGAGATTACCTCAAAAGAGACAGGACCCTGGGAAGTTCTCAATACCTTGTACCATAGGCACCATGACCTTTGAGAAGGCTCTGTGTGACCTAGGGTCAAGCATAAACCTCATGCCTCTCTCTGTAATGGAGAAGCTAGGGATCTTTGAGGTGCAAGCTGCAAGAATCTCGCTAGAGATGGCAGACAATTCAAGAAAACAAGCTTATGGACTTGTAGAGGATGTTCTGGTAAAGGTTGAAGACCATTACATCCATGCTGATTTCATAGTCCTAGAGACTGGAAAGTGCATGGATGAATCCATCATCCTTGGCAGAACCTTCCTAACCATAGTAAAGGCTGTGATTGATGTTGACAGAGGAGAATTGATCATTCAAGTGAATGAAGAATCCTTTGTGTTTAAGGCTCAAGGATACCCCTCTGTAACCATGGAGAGGAAGCATGAAGAGCTTCCCTCAAAACAGAGTCAAACAGAGCCCCCTCAGTCAAACTCTAAGTTTGGTGTTGGGAGGCCATAACCAACTTCTAAGTTTGGTGTTGAACCTCCACATTCAAACTCTAAGTTTGGTGTTGGGAGGTTCCAACATTGCTCTGAACATCTATGAGGCTCCATGAGAGCACACCGTCAAGCTACTGACATTAAAGAAGCACTTGTTGGGAGGCAACCCAATGTTGTATTTATCTATTTTCCATTGTTATTTTATGTTTTCTATAGGTTGATGATCATGTGAAGTCACAAAATCAATTGAAAAAGCAAAAACAGAATGAAAAACAGAAAGAAAAACAGCACACCCTGGAGGAAAAACTTGCTGGCGTTTAAACGCCAGTAAGGGTAGCAAATGGGCATTTAACGCCCAGTCTAGCACCATTCTGGGCGTTTAACGCCCAGTCTGGCACCATTCTGGGCGTTTAACGCCAGAAAGGGGCACCAGACTGGCGTTTAACGCCAGAAAAGGGCAAGAACCTGGCGTTAAACGCCAGAAATAGGCACCAGCTCGGCGTTTAACGCCAGGATTGGCAGAAGGAGCATTTTTACTCGCCACTTGGTGCAGGGATGAATTATCCTTGACACTTCAGGATCTGTGGACCCCACAGGATCCCTACCTACCCCACCACTCTCTCTCTTCTTCACCCATTCACCAATCACCTCAATACCTCTTCCCCAAAAACCCCTCACCTATCAAATCCCACCATTCTCTTCACCACTCACATCCATCCTTCATAAAACCCCACCTACATTACCATTCAAATTCAAACCACTTTCCCTCCTAAACCCACCCATAATGGCTGAACCCTACCCCTCTCTTCACCCCTATATAAACCCATCTTCACTCCTTCATTTTTACACAACCTACACACTACTTCTCTCCCTTGGCCAAAAAATAAAGCCACTTCCATCTCCTCTATTTCTTCTTCTTCTACTCTCTTCTTTCTTTTTTTTTTGCTCGAGGACGAGCAAACCTTCTAAGTTTGGTGTGGTAAAAGCATTGCTTTTTGTTTTTCCATAACCATTTATGGCACCTAAGGCCGGAGAAACCTCTAGAAAGAGGAAAGAGAAGGCAAAAGCTTCCACCTCCGAGTCATGCGAGATGGAGAGATTCATCTCAAAGGTGCATCAAGACCACTTCTGTGAAGTTGTGGCCATGAAGAAGGTGATTCCCGAGGTCCCTTTCAAACTCAAAAAGAGTGAGTATCCAGAGATCCGACATGAGATCCAAAGAAGAGATTGGGAAGTTCTTACCAACCCCATTCAACAAGTCAGAATCTTAATGGTTCAAGAGTTCTATGCCAATGCATGGATCACCAAGAACCATGATCAAAGTGTGAAACCGGATCCAAAGAATTGGCTTACAATGGTTCGGGGGAAATGCTTAGATTTTAGTCCAGAAAATATAAGGTTGGCATTCAACTTGCCCATGATGCAAGGAGATGAACACCCTTACACTAGAAGGGTCAACTTTGATCAAAGGTTGGACCAAGTCCTCATAGACGTTTGTGAAGAGGACGCTCAATGGAAGAGAGATTCAAGAGGGAAGCCGGTTCAACTGAGAAGGCATGACCTCAAGCCCGTGGCTAGGGGATGGTTGGAGTTTATCCAAAACTCAATCATTCCCACTAGCAACCGGTCCGAAGTTACTATAGACCGGGCTATCATGATTCATAACATCATGATTGGAGAGGAAGTAGAAGTTCATGAGGTTATAGCCCAATAACTTTATAAGGTGGCGGACAAGTCCTCTACCTTGGCAAGGTTAGCCTTCCCTCATCTCATTTGTCACCTCTGTTATTCAGTTGGAATTAACATAGAGGGAGACATCCTCATTGATGAGGACAAGCCCATCACTAAGAAGAGGATGGAGCAAACAAGAGATCCCACTCATCATGAAATTCCTGAGATGCCTCAAGGGATGCACTTTCCTCCACAAAACTACTGGGATCAAATCAACATCTCCCTAGGAGAATTGAGTTCCAACATGGGACAACTAAGGGTGGAGCACCAAGAACATTCCATCCTCTTCCATGAAATTAGAGAAGATAAAAGAATCATGAGAGAGGAGCAACAAAGGCAAGAAAGAGACATTGAGGAGCTCAAACACTCCATAAGATCTTCAAGAGGAAGAACAAGCCGCCATCACTAAGGTGGACCCGTTCTTTAATCTTCTTGTTCTTTATTTTTCTGTTTTTCGAATTTTCATGCTTATGTTTATCTATGTTTGTGTCTTATGATCATTAGTGACTTAGTGTCTATGCCTTAAAGTTATGAATGTCCTATGAATCCATCACCTTTCTTAAATGAAAAATATTCTTAATTGAAAAAGAGAAGAATTGCATGAATTTTGAATTTTATAACAGATTAATTATTTTGATGTGGTGGCAATACTTTGACTTCTGAATGTATGCTTGAACAGTGCATATGTCTTTTGAATTTGTTGTTCATGAATGATTGGCTCTTGAAAGAATGATGAAAAAAAGGAGACATGTTACTGAGGATCTGAAAAATCATAAAAATGATTCTTGAAGCAAGAAAAAGCAGTGAATTTAAAAAAAATTTAATGAAGTCGTGATCCAAGGCAAAAAGAGTGTGCTTAAGAACCCTGGACACCTCTAATTGGGGACTCTAGCAAAGCTAAGTCACAATCTGAAAAGGTTCACCCAATTATGTGTCTGTGGCATGTATGTATCCGGTGGTAATACTGGAAGACAGAGTACTTTGGGCCACGACCAAGACTCATAAAGTAGCTGGGTTCAAGATTCATTATACTTAACTAGGAGAATCAATAACACTATCTGGATTCTGAGTTCCTATAGAAGCCAATCATTCTGAATTTCAAAGGATATAGTGAGATGCCAAAACTGTTCAGAGGCAAAAAGCTAAAAGCCCCGCTCATCTAATTAATACTGATCTTCATAGATGTTTTTGGAATTCATTGCATATTCTCTTCTTTTTATCTTATTTGATTTTCAGTTGCTTGCGGACAAGCAACAATTTAAGTTTGGTGTTGTGATGAGCGGATAATTTATACGCTTTTTGGCATTGTTTTTAGTATGTTTTTAGTATGTTTTAGTTAGTTTTTATTATATTTTTATTAGTTTTTAGTTAAAATTCACTTTTCTGGACTTTACAATGAGTTTGTGTGTTTTTCTGTAATTTCAGGTATTTTCTGACTGAAATTGAGGGATCTGAGCAAAAATCTGATTCAGAGGCTGAAAAGGACTGCATATGCTGTTAGATTCTGACCTCCCTGCACTCGTTTTGGAGCTACAGAAGCCCAATTGGCGCGCTCTCAATTGCGTTGGAAAGTAGACATCCTGGGCTTTCCAGCAATGTATAATAGTCCATACTTTGCCCGAGATTTTATGGCCCAAACAGGCGTTCCAAGTCAGCTCAAGAATTCTAGTGTAAAACGCCGGAACTGGCACAAGAATGGGAGTTAAACGCCCAAACTGGCACAAAAGCTGGCGTTTAACTCCAAGAAAAGTCTCTACACATGAAAGCTTCAATGCTCAGCCCAAGCACACACCAAGTGGGCCCAGAAGTGGATTTTTATGTCATTTACTCATTTCTGTAAACCCTAAGCTACTAGTTCTCTATAAGTAGGACCTTTTGCTATTGTATTTTCATCTTTAGATCACTTTAGATCTTTTGATCATCTTTGGACGTCTAGTTCTTAGATCAGTGGGGGGCTGGCCTCTCGGCCATGCCTAGACCTTGTTCTTATGTATTTTCAATGATGGAGTTTCTGCACACCATAGATTAAGGTGTGGAGCTCTGCTATTGATGAGCGGATAATTTATACGCTTTTTGGCATTGTTTTTAGGTAGTTTTTAGTATGATCTAGTTACTTTTAGGGATGTTTTCATTAGTTTTTATGTTAAATTCACATTTCTGGACTTTACTAGGAGTTTGTGTGTTTTTCTGTGATTTCAGGTAATTTCTGGCTGAAATTGAGGGACTTGAGCAAAATTCTGAAAAGGGCTGACAAAAGGACTGCTGATGCTGTTGGAATCTGACCTCTCTACACTCAAAATGGATTTTCTGGAGCTACAGAACTCCAAATGGCGCACTCTCAACGGCGTTGGAAAGTAGACATCCAGAGCTTTCCAGCAATATATAATAGTCCATACTTTATTAGGAAATTGAGGACGTAACTTGGCGTTGAACGCTAAGTACATGCTGCTGTCTGGAGTTAAACGCCAGAAACACGTCATGATCCGGAGTTGAACGCCCAAAACACGTTATAACTTGGAGTTCAACTCCAAGAAAAGCCTCAGCTCGTGGATAGACCAAGCTCAGCCCAAACATACACCAAGTGGGCCCCGGAAGTGGATTTATGCATCAATTACTTATTTCTGTAAACCCTAGTAGCTAGTTTATTATAAATAGAACTCTTTACTATTATATTATCATCTTGGTTTTGATCCCTGGATTGTATTTTGATCCAGTGACCACGTTTTGGGGGCTGGCCATTCGGCCATGCCTAAACCTCTCTCACTTATGTATTTTCAACGGTGGAGTTTCTACACACCATAGATTAAGGGTGTGGAGCTCTGCTGTACCTCAAGTTTCAATGCAATTACTATTATTTTCTATCCAAATCAATTTTATTCTTAATCCAAGATATACGTTGCACTTCACCTTGATGAATGTGATGATCCGTGACACTCATCATCATTCTCATCTATGAACGCGCGTGACTAACAACCACTTCCGTTCTACCTTAGGCCGGGCGCATATCTCTTAGATTCCCCAACAGAATCTTCGTGGTATAAGCTAGAATTGATGGCAGCATTCTTGAGAATCCGGAAAGTCTAAACCTTGTCTATGGTATTCCGAGTAGGATTCTGGGATTGAATGACTGTGACGAGCTTCAAACTCCTGAAGGCTGGGCGTGATGACAAACGCAAAAGAATCAAGGGATTCTATTCCAACCTGATTGAGAACCGACAGATGATTAGCCGTGCCGTGACAGAGCATTTGGACCTTTTTCACTGAGAGGATGGGATGTAGCCATTGACAACGGTGATGCCCTACAAACAGCTTGCCATGGAAAGGAGTAAGAAGGATTGGATGAAAGCAGCAGGAAAGCAGAGATTCAAGAGGAGCATAGCATCTTCATACGCCTATCTGAAATTCCCACCATTGAATTACATAAGTATTTCTATCCTATTTTATTTATCTTTTAATTATCTAATCTCCCATAACCACATGGAAAGCCGACTGAGATTTACAAGATGACCATAGCTTGCTTCATACCAACAATCTCCGTGGGATCGACCCTTACTCACGTAAGGTATTACTTGGACGACCCAGTGCACTTGCTGGTTAGTTGAGCGAGACTGTGAAGTTAATTTTGGACCATGGTTCTGTGCACCAAGTCTTTGGAGCCATTATCTTGAATTGTTGAAGTGAAAAGAATGAATCACGATTTCGCCCACCAGCTATACCTCGAGTATTAATGCAATTACTATTGTTCTTCTATTCAATTTAGCTTATTCTTGTTCTAAGATATTCATTCGTACCCAAGAACATGATGAATGTGATGATTATGTGACGCTCATCATCATTCTCACTTATGAACGCGTGCCTGACAACCACTTTCGTTCTACAAGCAAACAAGGCTTGAATGTTTATCTCTTGGATTCCTTAATCAGAATCTTCGTGGTATAAGCTAGAATTGATGGCGGCATTCAAGAGAATCCGGAAGGTCTAAACCTTGTCTATGGTATTCTGAGTAGGATTCAAGGATTGAATGACTGTGACAAGCTTCAAACTCCTGAAGGCTGGGCGTTAGTGACAGACGCAAAAGAATCACTGGATTCTATTCCAACCTGATTGAGAACCGACAGATGATTAGTCGTGCAGTAACAGAGCGCGTTGAACATTTTCACTGAGAGGACGAGACTGTAGCCATTGACAACGGTGATGCCCAACGTACAGCTTGTCATGGAAAGGAGTAAGAAGGATTGGATGAAGACAGTAGAAAAGCAGAGAGGCGGAAGGGACAAAGCATCTCCATACGCTTATCTGAAATTCTCACCAATGAATTATATAAGTATCTCTATCTTTATTTTATGCTTTATTCATAAATCATCCATAACCATTTGAATCTGCCTGACTGAGATTTACAAGATGACCATAGCTTGCTTCATACCAACAATCTCCGTGGGATCGACCCTTACTCGCGTAAGGTTTATTACTTGGACGACCCAGTGCACTTGCTAGTTAGTTGTGCGAAGTTGTGATAAAGAGTTGAGATTGCAATTGAGCGTACTATGTTGATGGCGCCATTGATGATCACAATTTCGTGCACCACTTTTACCACACCAAACTTAGAATATTGCTCGCCCTCGAGCAAAAGAAGAAAGAATAGAAGAAGAAGAAGAAAATAAGGAGGAGAGGGAGAGAGATGTGTATTCGGCCAAGGGGGAGAAGAGAGGGTTGTGGTGTGTGAAAATGAAGAAGGATAGAGGGGTTTATATATAAGGGAGAGGGAGTAGTTTCGGCCATTTAGGGTGGGTTTGGGTGGGAAAGAGATTT
Organism: Arachis stenosperma; assembly: GCF_014773155.1. Taxonomy (NCBI): domain Eukaryota; kingdom Viridiplantae; phylum Streptophyta; class Magnoliopsida; order Fabales; family Fabaceae; genus Arachis; species Arachis stenosperma. Next base: position 120,236,831 of record NC_080380.1, on the reverse strand, counting down.
TGAATTTTGAAGGTAGGTGGGGTTTATGGGGAAGAGTGGATGGATGTGAGTGGTGAAAAGGTGATGGGGAAGAGAGATTGAAGTGATTGGTGAAGGGTTTTTGGGGAAGAGTGTTATTGATTTGTGTGAAAAAGAGAGAGAGGGTAAGTTGAGGTAGGTAGGGATCCTGTGGGGTCCACAGATCCTGAGATGATTCTGTGGGGTCTACAGATCCTGAGGTGTCAAGGATAATCATCCCTGCACCAATGAGGCGTGTAAAATTCCCTCAGCAAGCAATCCTGGCATTTAACACCAGATTGATGCTTGTTTCTGGCGTTAAACGCCAGTTCTATGCTTGTTTTGGGCGTTCAACGCCAGTCTGCAGCATGTTTCTGGCATTGAACGCTAGCTTTTCTCAGTGTGCAATCCTGGCGTTTAAATGCCAGATTGCTGCATGTTTCTGGCGTTCAACACCAGATCCATGCTCTGTTCTGGTGTTGAACGCCAGCCAGATGCTCCTTACTGGCGTTTAAACGCCAGTAAGCCCTTCCTCTAGGGTATGCTGTTTCTTTTGCTATTTTTGATTTTGTTTTTAATTTTAGTATTTATTTTGTGACTCCACATGATCATGAACCTAATGAAACATAAAGGAACAATAAAAAATAAAAATAGAATTAGATAAATAAAAATTGGGTTGCCTCCCAATAAGCACTTTTTAATGTCACTATCTTGACAGTGGGCTCTCATGGAGCCTCACAGGTGATCAGGTCAATGTTATAGACTCCCAACACCAAAGTTAGAGTTTGAATGTGGGGGTTTAACACCAAACTTAGAGTTTGGTTGTGGTCTCCCAACACCAAACTTACAGTTTGATTGTGGGGGCTTTGTTTGACTC